>NW_028262336.1:74852500-75005000 GCF_047370975.1 Nipponia nippon | reverse complement strand
GGTAACTTCAAACAGCTTGAGTTCAACAGAACCCCTGATGCAAAACTTAAATATACTAAGGTTATGTATTTTTAACATATATTTAATGAATTTGTTGTGTACCCTGCAGTTATAGCTTTGGCTTGAAGGCACAAATATTAAGGCACAATAAATGCAAATAATGTATACATTTCAATGTGTTGTGTTGAAGATAACTTTGTACTACACGGTATTTAGGTATAATGACATGTCATTCAAACGTTTCCTCAAGTTATTTTAATACCTTTTTTTCTTTGATAACCCGGATAAAAAGAGGAATGTATGTTAAATTATTTAAATATTTCTTCAGTGCAAATGTGGTAATTTTCTTCTAAAGTATAGAAGATTGAGATTGATTTTTCAGCATTTGGATTTTAGCAAAATAAAACTACTATTTACATTCATCTTGAACAGCATTATTTGCATTATTTATCAAAAAAAAAAGTATATAGTACTTCTTGAAGAAAAAGTATTTTTGGCTTGTTCAACTCTTTTTCTACCAACCTGCATAGCTACTTATGACAGGTAGAAAGACAGTTACATTAGACAACTAAGTTGTACACTACCGAATCTGCTGTTTAGACATAGCTGTCATGCTAAAGTGACACTGAAAAAATTTTGGTTTCGCTTGCTCTCAAAATATTTCCAAAAGAGGAAAAGGACACATTCCAATTTTTTTTATAAGCTCCAAATACGCACCCTAGACCTGTTAGGTGTCCTGCACCTATTTAAATAAAAGAGATCTCTACCACATAACTTTCAAATAAAAACTGAGCCTGCCTAATTTCCTTAGCAACACAAACATAACTTGTTGGAAAGGAAAACATATTGCACTGAAATTAAAGAAAGAGGGACAGTAAAAAAATTTTCTTCTCACTATTAAATAGGAAGGATGTCCAGTGCAAAGAATCGCCCCTTCCCTTTCATCTTCCGTTGACACTTGCAAACATCGTCACAGAGTTTAGACATTCTCAGGTTTACATTCTATGGAAAACAGTTAAGGTTATTAGGAATCACAGTGCAGTTTCAGTTACGCATAATCCTGAGGAAGGATCCAAGGAGGAGTCTGTGGCAAGTTGACCATTCTGAACAACTTCTGGGTAATTCTTACTGAAGTACACCTAGGAAAAATATCAGATTCTGTGAGTAATTATGCATCAAACACCTTTTAGTTACAAATAAAATTTCTGGAGATAAATACAGTAGAGATAAATACATGTCCTTAAGAAATCCCAACAGGAACTTCAGGTTAGTGGCATTCAGTAACTGTGTGTCACTGAAAAATTAGTAGAATTACTGCATGATCTTACATTATAACAAAGCGTGAGAAAAATCCCACACAACCTGTAGATCCACTCAAATTCTGGTAATTCAGATAAATAGATATGTTTTATCACTTTACATTAAACTGATAAGTAAAATCATTTTACTAGCTCAAAACATGGAGATAAATTAAAAACAGGATGACAAAGAAGCTGTGAAATCTTGCGTCTGCACAAGGGTTTCTCATTTTCACACATAAAATGAACACAATGGATTTCGATGTTAATATCAGGTTGTAATCCCTATATTTTACAAACTATGATTGACAACCATTGAAACTTCGAGGTATATGTATGAAATATCCCAGCGTTTAATTTGTGCTGCAGAGCAGTTATAGGGCCTATAGAAATGTGATCTCTGGATAGTGAACCACAATAATGAAAGAAGAAGCAAAAGCTTTAACAATGACTCAACCAAGCAACTTCTCTAAAATGTAAGATGATACCAAATAATAGGACAGTTCTTTGCCAAGCCTTTGAGTTCATGAATTCTACCAATTTCTAGCTCAACTAGAAAAGATACAGGTTTCCTGATAAATGTATAATCAGAACATAAAGGAAATGAAATGCTGTCAAGTTTCACTGTTCCACAATCATCAGTTTTTAGTAGCTGTATCATATCTCTGTTCCTTGACAGATGCGCATAACAAAATGAAATAATGTCAGGACTTGTGTGCTCTTATCTAAAAATGTGTTTGGGTGAAAAAGGACTTCAAATGCAATTTTTTCAAAGAAGAATGTGAAAAGTTTTGTTTGAATCTTTAAAAACAGAAAATACACTATCTTTCTGAAGCTGACATGTGTCACGAGTTAGGTCTCATAGTCAGACTGCTTTGACTACGGCTTATGAAACATTTCTCCAATTTATATTTGAGAGTGTTGTCAATAAAGTTCAGTTTGTTTGATAATAATGTCCTTTTCATATATATGAATACATGTATAAGACACGCAGGATAAAAAAGAAATAGTAATTCTATAAAAACATTCCTGTAAGTACCACTGTCATATTTTGTGCACACGTGCTAACGCAGGATATATACATCTTTACAAGTTTCAAAGAATATTAAGGTCTGATTTGAATCAACAAAAGAATTGGAAGTCCTGTTAAGAGGCATTCCTCAGTAACCAGCCACGATCGGATGCAACAGAGGAAAGTTAATCAGGCGCCTGCCTGCACACACGCTGCGGAGACGGCAGCCCCAGTTGTGTATTCCCATCCCGTTCCTGGTTTAAAACATAAAACTTTGGCATACTTTTAATGCAGCTTTTGAATGTGAATTTTTTTTTTAATAGAAAGTTAATAGAAAACCTTGGCACATTACTAGAGACGTAATGAAATGGCAGCTGCTTTTCAACTGTCTCATTGCAATTCCTCCCCTGAGCCCAATCCCTCAAGATATTAAATGCCCAAGTCTTTATACAAGTTTCTTCCACTGCCAACAGAGCTGCAACCTTTTTAAAAGTAATCACTGAGGTGAGATAACACCTAGTATTTTAATATTTACACATCTGTCATAGCTTTAAAATAAAATAACCTTTATTTTTCCCTCAAAGTACTCAAAAACTGATTGACAGAAAACCAGCCCTATCCTGATGCCACCAAAGCTTGCAGAAAAGCCTCTCTCAATGCTGCCAAGAGCATGGAGAACACACCAACTTTTGTTTATCTGAAGAAATGAGCACTTTTTTTTTTTCCCTTTTTAACTGTTTGATGACTATTTCTCACTTTCACATAGGATTTTCTCCTAACAGCTTCTTGTAAACTGAGCAAAGACAAAAACACAGTCTCACAAGCACAACTCTATTGCAGTCAGGCTCACAGGCTAGTTAATAGATACTCAGCGGTCTCCAATTTGAGCCATGCCTGTGTCGTTTTCTTTGACATCTGCACAAAAAACAGGGATACTGAGTGACCAAGAGAGACATACAAATAGCAACGCTGGATCAATTCAGAAGCCTGAGCTAAGGTTCCAGCAGCAGCTCGATCTTGCAGTGCTTAGCTAAGATGCCCAAGAGATTTTTTTGAAAATTAGGTTTCTTCAAAGATGTCCAAGTTACTCTTCCAATTTAAGATGTGTAGTCCCTCTTCATTTGCACTTAAAGGATATGTGCAGAATTTATACTGTTCCAGAAAATGCATTTAAAGTCTCACCTTACTGAAAGAAGCTCTTGGTACAAGTTTATTCTGCACAAGATTCAGGTCCAAAATGCAATAAATCAAATAATCATTGCCAAAGCATGGCCACATTCCAAACCATTTCACTTAGCAACCCACTGTAACGCTTTTGAAAAGTATGTATATATGTCATATTACCATTTCTTTTTATGTGCAGCATGCTGTTTTTTCAACAACAGAAAAAAGCTGTTCTTCATAAAAACAGTTCTTAGTAACCACAGTAGGAATGTGAGACCAACAGCAATACATGTAACAGACTTACTAGTGTAAAAAGAAAAGCCGTTGGAATCAGCTCTTCTGACTAAGCAACTTCTCTGAAAGTATGCATGAAGCACAAGGGACAGCAATAACAAAAACCTTGAATTAATGTCCAAGTCCTTCAAACAGAAAGAAGTGTAACTGTGCTTCTGGGTAGCTGCTGACTGGAGATATAGTCTCTCGATTCCCATATTTTTGGGCTGAGCAGGGATAAGCACCATGCTTTGCATTCTTGGCAGATGCTAAAGCTTGTATCTGCCTTCTAGCCTGGGAGTTAGCAAACTTCATCAAACCACATTTCAGCAGACTGGTTCCTGGATCTCTTCCCTTCCTGTACAAAATCACATAACATTGATGTGGTAACTGCAGATGACTATATGGGCAAGTAACATCAGGCAATTATTTTTATATATTTTGAGTTATCTTTGAACGCAATTGTGCAATTGGGGAGGACTGCAGGGAAAGAAGGAGAGACAGCATGACATGGCTAAATCTCTACAGATGACAGCTGGACAGCCTCACCTCTTGCCATTCCAAGGATCAAGCCTTAGGAAGCTAGCCTTCACTTTACAGACAAACACTAGTCATATGAATTTGAAGCTATCCTTTTAAACATCATTTATGTAACCTCCAGATTGTCGTACACATACCATAAAAAACATGGCTAACCCATTCCTCTCTAGTAATAAAATATAAGAAGCTACGTTGCAGCAACGGTGAAGGACAGCGGGACTCATTGCATAGTCTAGTTAAGGACAAAGCTGTTTCCTCAGTTCTGCAAGTAGTGCCACACATGAATTTACAGTGTACGCTCTTGGCTACAAAGCTTCGCTTGAAAAACTCTTTTTTTTTTTTTTTTTTTTTTAAAAAAAAAAAAAAGAGGTTTCAGCAGCTCTAAAAAAATTCTAAGAATATGAACAGACCCAGAAATCTCTTCCCTAATCTGCAAAAAGTCCAATAAAATAGCAGACATGAGTATGCAGCCTCCATGACAGCACAATTTTTCATTTTTTCCAACTTGCTGGAAAGGCATCTATTTTTACTAGCAAATAGCCAGGCACCTGCCATTTTGTTTCCTGTCTTTCTGTGTTGCTTCCTGTCTATTGGTCTCCTGTTTCCCCAGGAAACAGTTTGGAGTTTGTGTTCCCCTAGCTCTGCTCCACACATCCAGCAACTTGAGGAGAGGAAAGCATAAAGGCTAGAGATAAGACCTTTGCCTCTTGTCTTGAAAAGGCTCTCTTAGGTCACTACATGACTAATACCAGTGCCTTACTTGCACGCCGAAAGTAAAGTTACATGACTATGAAGCAAGTTGCTGACAAACTGCGTACCGCCAGTCTCAGCTGAAGTGGTGCCGAAACTTCATTGGCACTGAGAGAAATAAAACCTTGCTCTGGACATCCTGTGTGGTAAACTATCAAGAAAAAAGAAATCAAGCCAAAAGCTAGTCAAAATGAGTTCCTCAATCACAGGTCAATTTTTTATCTTCTTATCTCTGCTTCAGCTTTCCGTCTGAAAAGTGGAGATGATATAGTTTCACCTCAGAGTCATATTATGAAAATTCATCCATTGATGTTTCTTAAACACGTTGATTGCCAGAGGAATGCTCACGATTACATTAATAATTCTGTACTCAGAGTAGGATTTGAATAGTAAGCAGTAAATTGGGCACAGAGCCTTTTAGGAGGCAACAAAACATTCAACAGCTATTTCTTAATGGAGCCCTGCTCATCCCATGTGCAGAACAGAGCAAGGGTACAAGAACGAAGTAAGAGAAAGCACAAAAATAAGAATGTGATCACACCCCCCAGAGACCATAATATAATGCACAGGTACTGAACCTCAAACGAAAATGTGAGGGGCCCTTTTAAAAATATAGAAATAACAGATGAATGCTGGACTCTGCAGCCCTAACGTGTTTTTACAGCACATTTTTCGAAGATCAATGCCCAGCACAGGTGAGTATGTCATATATTATTTACACTTACCGTTTTGTGTACATACAGAAGGATGCAAGAAATCCAAACAGTCTTTCAACTCGGGGTATATAAATACACTTATCATTTGGAAGTCTGTGTATATCCCACTAAAAAAAGCACTGAAAATGATGGCTTTGCCTTGCAAAGCTGACAGATTCTTTAGTGGAAGGCTTACTATAACACTGAATATGATAACTTGAGATAAACAAACTGCAAACTTAATTATCCCTTCTTCTAAAATTACCCGTTTTGCTGTTTCAATCAGAGAAGCCGCTTCAGTCTTGCCCACTTGTTGCACCATTTTGTAAAGCAAGCCGTCTTGTTCTTGCAGCAAAATGTAAGGTTCACCATATTCTTTCACTCTTCCTGCATCTAAAACCTGTTAAATCAGCAGAAACCAACATATTAACATAAGAAATTAAAAAAACAAATGTTAGAGTCTACAAGCAAGGGGGAAACATAGGCATTTCAAGTCCTAAGATGAATTTTGTATCCTGAAAATGAAATATGTCCTCTTCAAACTAGCATAGCACTTTTTCAGTTTATACACCTATTGTACAATTTTAGAGTGCCCTACAGCCATTCCACCTATAGGAATCCAATGCAAAGTTATGCAGAATATGGAAATACAAAGTTTGTGAAGCCAACAAAGCAGATTATAAGATTCATTGTGTAAGAAAGAAACAAAGAGGCCTAAAATGGGCTCTGAAGTAAACAGCTGTGGGTAAAAACCACGCAATAACCACCATGACGGTTAAGGGAGAATAAGTAGGTCTTTTGGATTAGAGGAGGTGAAGATGTAATTAAAGAAAATGAGGGTGTTGCTGAAAAGATAAACAATTTCTTGCATCAGTTTTTGCCAACTACATATTAGAAAGATACTTACCCTGAACCTATTCTTTCTACATAAAAAAAGACGAGATGCCACCAGGGACATAGGTACCCAAAAGTGAGGAAGGGAGAAGGAAAAAACAACAGAAAAATTAAAAAGGCGTTAAGTCAGTAAGCCACAGAGGATATACACAGTCAAAAATATCAGAAAAAATTCAAGAATAAGCTGATTGAACCTTGAAGAAAATATTCTCATACTAACGACTTTATTTAAGGACTGCATGGTAGCAAATATTGCACTTGAATTGTGAAAAGCCTTGTGGGATTAATTCAGGGAACTTTTAGACTAGCATATATGTTTTGAGATAAGACAGCAATTTAGTTAAAACAGTCATTAAAACACAAGTAGAAGACACACAGATCACAGGTAGAATTTGTTCTCTACAGTTTTAGCAAAAGTAAATTGTACCTCACAGATCTGATACAATTCTTAATGCATCAGAAGAAAATGGTTTATATGGACATCCAGAAAGGTATCTGGCGTAACTGAACAGCTGTGCTACAAGGGACAAAAATTTTTCAAGAACCTGGGCAGAAAACAGAGATTAGGTAGGAACTGGTGGGAACCACATCGTTATGGCATATGTGGTAGCTATGTATGTGTTAGCCATCAGAAAAAGGAGCTATGAGGAATGTGACAAACCTGCAAACAACACGAAAATGTGCAGGTAAGTCTAGACCAGAGGAGATACAGATACACGTTACTAACCTAAGAGAATAAGAAACACAATAGCAGGGAAAAGTCAATATTGACAAATGCAATGCCCTCAAATACTTAACTGGCTTATAAATTAATGGTATTGACTCAAGAAAGAGATTTGGGTATGAGTCTACAAGTTCAGTATTTTAGTCCATGTGTAGGAGCAGTGAAGTTAAAAAAGAGAATTTATGTGAGAAAACAAAGTAATTAAGAAAATGTTTTTGTTCTTATGTAAATAAGAACCTGAATACACGTGGAATACTATTGAAAAAGATATTGCCACAACAGAGGAACTTTAACCCAAGCCAGAATTCTGGTGTACGTACTTGTAAGGAGAAAAAAAAAATCTAAAAACCTGGAGCTGTTGATTTCAGGAAAGAAAAGAATAAAAGGTATTATGAGGACAACTTCCAAAATAACAAAAATAGTTTGCAAATGTCTGTTTCCAAGAAGAAACTCCAATAAACTTGGAAACAAATTCAAAGTCCTGTGAGGAAACTTTCAAACATGCGCTTTGCCTGTGCAACTCCTTAAAGCAAAACATCCTGATGGCCAAGATCTCCAAGCGGCCTGGGCCCCTGTTAATGACAAAACCCGCAGTGAAGCAGGACAGCTGAGCTGATCCCTTTGCCTGCGCTGGTGGGAGAATTGCACACTGCCAAGATCGCTGTCGACTTGTTTTTGACACCAGGGACCCGGCACCAGGGGAAAGGCGCCCGCTCCTTTGCTTCCGGTTCAAGTAAGTACATGGCATTTGAATGGAAAGTAACTCAGCCAACAACAGCAGCGTAATTACATCTAAGTTTAAAAATTGTATGCACAGAAACCTCTAAGAAGTTATTTGCTGTTTTCAAAAGCTCGTATGTTAAGAGCACCCAGCTTATACTATGATTTTCCTTTGCAAGCGATTTCCAATACTGTTCGGTATATAGCTGATAAAAGTGCTTGTGGAAAAATTTTAAAATATTAGTAATATTGCATAGCACGATATATAGTCATTTAATATACAGTAGACGCGGTATTTCACCTGCAAAGGTATGCTTGTGCACATGTTGATTTTCCAGGGTACTTAGTCCTATCCCATTTAATCCGAATATTTAAGGATTAATTACAAATATAATTTTAATCGCAATCTTTTGTATACCACAGTATGTCACAGTTAAGGACAGCTTGCTTAAAAATGCCATTAATTAATTAATCATATACAGTTCAATGTAATAATTAGAATTGGGGTGCCACAGCGTAGAACATCTCTGGTGCCCTGAATAAGTAAAGTTTTTTTTAGCATAGCACTAGATTATGTAACCACTCCTTAAGAAAGAAAACAAAAAAGCATCTTCATTAAATGTGTCTCTCACAAGAAAGAACTACAATAGAAAAACAGAGGGTTTTAAGAATTTATATTACTGTGGTATCCGAATTTTAACATTAATTTTGCAAATATCTGAAACAACCACAAACACGGACAATCTTTCTCCTCCAGAGAACCTGGGAGGGAAAAAGGAAAAATTTATTCTTCCTTGACAAGTTTTAAACAGCCAAGTCCAGAAGACGAACAGATAGAGCAAGCGATTTGTGTCTAGAAAAATTCCATTCACATTTTAAACAAATCATTAATCTATTCATATCCTTTCTTGGCGAATAAAACCAAACTTGTTTATGAAAATAGACAGAACAAACACAGGGAAAACAAGCCACGTAACTTTTTTTAAAAATCTGAAATGAAAACTAAAGAATGAAACCAGACACGCAATATCACTCCTACAACTCAGGAATACTCTATAAACCCTGTTCACCAAGGAAAAACACTGTTTCTACTAACTGCTGTCATCTACAAGACAACGGAGAAAATTTAAGCTGATTTACTTGGTAGTTATACATTCATATATTTATACGTTTATTAAAAAGCGCTTAGACAAAGAGATAGGTACTCTTCTTTGAAGAAATAGGTGCTGATAAAATTTAAATAAATAAATAGGCACTTTGGCTAAGGCTTTGCATACTCTTACTCACTGACTCCAAGCCAAATTAAAATCATCAGGACTTCAAAAAGCCAGCTAATCATTCAGGAAAGGTGGAATCTGGTGTTTACCAGCCACATATTTTCTGATCAACTTGCATGGAACGCTTATCACCGCACGGTACGACCGAACCGAACCCAGATGCGTTCCAAGGCAGCTGTACCCGTGGAACTCGATACAGAAAAGACAGAGAAGCTTGTAGCCGGCGAAATCAGATCGGCAGGGTGATAACAGAGGACACACACAGGAGCATAGGACTCTGAATCGGACTGGGATTTCATTATAGACTAACACAGATATCGAGAGAGGGGGATTTTAGACAAATTATTCAACTTTTCAGCTCCTCGGTCTGACTCTTCGTAAAATACACCAAATAAAGACTCACAAACATTCTGTGGGAGTTAACTGCCTGTGAAATACTTAGACAGCCCAGAGTAAAATAAAAACAAACACAAAAAAGCTATATAAACCCCAAGTTGTCATACATAAACCAGGGCCAGATTCTTCACTGTCTTGCACTGGCAGCTTCTTTTACCTCGCCGGCACTGTTCTTGCCTTTGTAGTCACACCCTTTTGACTTCATCAGGATTTTCTTAAGTGGAAGAGTAACTCCAACAGTACAAAATTTACCGAATTGGCTGCTGGTGATCATGCAAAGGAAAGCACGCACGAAAATTCTTCTTCAATGGAATTTGCTCGCGTCCTTGTGCAAGGTGAAACTGTACTTTACTTATAGCTATCCACATTATGCTTACTCAAGCAGCACTATTCAGACATCTTAAGTTCAAGCAGGGCTCAAATGCTATCTTTTTCTTGAGTAAAATCCTCTCATGCCACCTAATTTCACTTGTTTCATCCCAGTTGAAGAGTCTGGGGCAGTGACTGCTCATCCCAGTTGTGTTTTTTTCAGAAGGATAAGCACCATGCTGGGTAGAAGGCAACACAGTTTTGAACAGCACTTTGTTTGACATAGAGGCACAGAATAACATAGACAGACTGAGAGTAAAAACCTGGCATGGAAGGACAGTGAAACAGAAAAGAAGTATTTGAATTTGACTGACCTGCAAAGGCCAACGTGAAAATGGAGTATTAGACATTTAAATGTGTTGTTTACGTTAACTCTAGCTAGCACAGAAGGACTATTTGCCTATGCAACAAAAATATTGCTGAACTCAATTTGTATAAGATTGGGCAACTACAAAACAGTTGTCCATTTTGCCTCATCTGTACCCCACCAGGTTATCTATCTCCACTTTGCCTAGGTCTCCCCCTGCAAAAACTCCAAACTTTGCAGTATTTCCATTCTATAGTCTCATAGTTTAATGTATTAACCATGACAAAAAAGCAGGGGAGGGAAGACAAAAAGCAAAACATAGAACAGTGAAAAAGAAATCAGATTGATGTCACAAAGAAGAGAGAAACAAGACAATGAACGACAAGGATGCTTCATCACGGTAGTCCAGTTTCCAGCAGAGACCTAGGCAGCAGAACCAGGACAGAACCTTTTCTCCCTGATGATTCCTGCAACTAAGCTATATTTTTCTGTTGCACAGGACTTTGGGAAAAATTCCATTCATTTTGTAAGTGAATTTAAAATCTTCTTTGTGGATTAATATAAGTGAAAGAAGCCATGGAAAAAGAAAGAACATGGTCCCTTAAAAATGCTGTAACAAATACCATGTACTTACGGCTAGCCATAGACACAAAAAAGAAAGTTCTAAATCCTGCATTTTCTAACTTTCAGCAACAAAAGCAGACAAACCAAGAGAACAATAGTTATAAAACATTCTGAGAAAAAAACAGTCCAAGGTTGGAAGTGTTCAGCAACAGAGGAGGGGGGCATGGGAATTTATTTCAATTATTATTGAGGAATGACTAATATTCCTATTCACGTTCATCTTCACCATAAAGCCAGAGGGAAAATGGGACATTTAAGAGTTGATCATAAATGTTTTTATTTCCTATTCAAAAGGAAAATAATTCAAGCGAATTATCTCCTAGGGAATACATCTGATTTAATTTAGACTTGGAAAAGACATCACCAAACAACAAAATTATTATTAAAGTTCAAAACTCCACTAGGAGTACAACTTTGAACAATGTTTTCCTCAGAG
Organism: Nipponia nippon; assembly: GCF_047370975.1. Lineage (NCBI taxonomy): Eukaryota > Metazoa > Chordata > Aves > Pelecaniformes > Threskiornithidae > Nipponia > Nipponia nippon. The sequence goes on along the minus strand of NW_028262336.1, from coordinate 74,993,521 downwards.
AGCATACATCAAGATGATCTTCAGTAAAGTCCTGGGAAGAGGAGAATATTCAGGAGATGCTTCTGGTTACATCATATTATAAGAAATATATTTACCCAAGACAATACATAACTTTGTGGGAAAGAGTCAACAGCCTGTGCTCCAGTTGGCATTAAATTCAGATGCAAGCATGTTCTGTCTCTTCCGTCTCATCATGGTTTGTCAAAACAGATCAGAAACATGTACATACTTCTCTGAAGAATAATTTATAAATATCAACCTATCTAAACAGGTTTGCGAACATCGAAGAACATTGAGAAGGCTGCAAATGTAACTCAGGAACCATTTTAAAGTTGTTGGGGTTTTTTTTTTTCCTTTTTAAGGGTTTTTTCTTTTTCTCCATCCCCGCCCCTTTTTTAAAGTTTTCGTGGTGGAGCTTTGTTTGGCTGTTTTTTCTTTTTTTGTTTTGGTGTTTTTTCAGTCTTCAGGTTTAATCTAAGCATTCCCCAAGCTCCTTCAGGGTTCCTATACAAATTACTCTACCAGTAACTACAGACAAATTTGGTGTCAAATAATGTACGTTTCTTATATCATGTGTACAAATAAAGCAGACCATACTTGGGCATTTGCTTTCTTATAATCGGAATTATTATTTTCAGACTTTCCAAATGTTTCACCTCAGCAGAGCTTAACTTTGCTGTAACAATGCCAAATCTGCCACTGGTCACTGGGATTTGACATGTACCCCCTTGCCCACCTTCCCCTGCTTCACAGAAAAGGCAACTTCAGGCATTTCGTTCTGTGACAAGAAACAGTGGATTTCTTTAAACTGACATCATTCTTGAGCTATAACTTAGGGAAAATTGAGCATGCAACGCTGCCTGGTAAATTGTTCCACATATGAGTTATCTTTACTTTTCTTGCAGAGGCTTAAAAATCAACCGTCTTTTTCTCCATCTGATGGCACGCCGCTGTAAGCTGGCTGGAATGTTGTGGGAAAAAATATCAATTATGTATGTAGTAATGAGTCTTATTCTACTGATAATCTTTTGATATTAACTCCTGTATCTTGTTGGAGGAAAGAAGCCTGCTAACCAGTCACTGCAGATGTTTCTTACATTGTTCAGTTTCCTCACCTCAAAATATCTGATATAGAGTGCAAGTTCAACCTTTCCCTTAGAGACTATGAAGGGACCTTATGCCAGTTCTTACCAACAGCTGTACACGCTGACAAAACTCTCCCTTGGTCAATCAGTAATGACTGTTTCCATCACTGTAAAGCCACATTTCTCAATCGGGATTGCAGAATGGCTTAAATGTGGCCCTGAAGTGATAGAAGATATACTTCAGCTTTTGAGGGTCTTAGAAAGTTAGATAAGCTACAAGGATATTAAACTTTTCAAGAGGTAAAGGAATATTGTTGCAGATGACTGGGCATGTCTCTTGGTTTTATCAGTTTCTGATGACAATGAACTTGTGGCTCAGCTGCCATGCACACAGTTTTACCTTATCAGAAACTCTCTGCTCAAAGAATCAGCCACCAGCACGCCCTATGCTAATTTGCTTTTAAACAGTAATATAATATTTCTGAGAGAGCAAAAAATCATCCTCTAAAGATGTGTTAGTATTTCTAGTATGGTCTGGATGCTATACCATTGTCTTTAAAGAAATATGCTCCGACTGTCCTGTCCTTATACTGATGGAAACGCATTCACACACAAATACCTGACAGAATGAGAGATCAAAGTTCATCAAGCATTGGCTTCGCTTCCTGCAATAATTCAAATCCAGCTCTTCATTTGACTGCTCCCAGCTGAAGTACTGCCTCAATAATTAGGTTTTACTTAGGCAAAAGAAGAATCTTGTTGGGCAGCCCTCTTGAAATAGGGGCAGCTTTTAAGAACTCAAAGATGCCAATGTTTTGGAGAGGTGTGGCTTAAAACTGGCAAAGAGAGTCAACAATCCTAATATCTTTTCAAGCTTATTGGGATTTTGACTCATTTTAGAAACAGCTGGGCCAGGTGTGATATTTACAACTGTTGTAGACACTTTATTTCAGCTGACAAAACTTGCTCTGATGCATGACTATGGCACATAGCTCAGTATTTTATGCAAAACGTGGCCTAAACATCTATGTAATATCTTCCCTTAATGGTAAAGATGCATAAATTACTCAGCTTTGAAAACAATGTGTTCACTGTTGATATCTGTTGAACTCAATTACTAAATTTCAAGAAAGAACACAGAAGGATCTGGTTTTCCCTTGTGGTTTGCCAAACATCAACCCAGTTTCAGAAGATCTGGGAATGCTGGAAATTGCCTTTGTTCAGATTAAAAAAAAACACCTGATCATTTCTGAAAAATCACTTGCTAAACGCTTAGCTCTTCCAGAAACTCTGCAAGTCTTGAGTTACCAAATCAAAGGAGAAACCTAATGCTTCCCAGGCCCTTTGCTCTCCATCAGTTGGCCAGACGGGCTTCAACCCAGCCAAGAGCCAGGTAGGTAGGTTGGCATTAATCACACACATCTGGTGGAACTGCTTAAAAACTCCAAAGAGTCTCCCTGAAATATTTCACCAGCCCTTATAGTTAAGTGTTGAGATCCTTCCTAAGTTTTCACATTTGATTGTTTAGATCCCGAAAATCTGGACATCAGACAATTTACCAGTCACCTTACGGAACACATGTACACAAGCAATGTTTTTGCTGTGGACATACTGATACTGATATTCAGGTATGCTGAGACCAAGTATTCTTTCACCTTCCCTCTGCAAGGCATCTCACCTATCACCATTAACTTCTATCTTCTACCCCATGCAGGTCCTTTTCTGTGACTATCCTTCCTATTCTTATCTTCACATTTCTTTACCCAAGAGACTTTGGTCCTACAGCACAGCTGGGATTTTTCTTACATTGAATAAAAAATAATAAATTTAGTTTTAATATTCCCTAGTCCGTATTTTCAAGACAGAGGCTCAGTCAAAAAAGGTGTTTTATTAGCGTTTGTTCCTTTTGAATAATGACGGCAGGTGCACAAATATGAATGTAGCAACTTTACTGTGGATTACTGGATTCAGATCCACAAGATACTTTAAGGTTTCTATGAAGAATTAGGTGCCTAAGTATCTTTGGAGACCTGATCCCTAGTTTCAAAAATTTGGCTTTCATTCAGGCTACTATAATCCATTAACCTCCCTTTATATTCTTTTAACAGAATAGACTTTGATAGCACAAGTATAATATCCAATAATATTTCACCACATTCAAGATACTGGGCTAATATAAGGTCAAAAATCCTTTCAGCTCTGTTACAGAAAAAAAACCCAAAACCAAACTCATTTTATACCCTTGCAGTTCTCCTACTTTAGAATTTTGAAGGATTGAACAACAGCTCTGAACGTTGCCCTAATTACTTCTACTTTTCACAAAGTTTCGTGTTTTACCATCCCAGGCTCCAGGAAAACTTATGGTCTTGCCAATTGACCTCTCTTAGACATCTTATGCACTTGAGGGCTTGTATATGACAGCAGGTAGCTCTCCACCAAAGAAGCATTCATACACGTACATACTTAAGATGAGAGAGTCAAAGCTAACGGCAACACGCACAGTTTTCACAAAGAACTGTTCTATAACTAGGACTGGACGTTTCTGTATCTTGCGACTTACATAATCTCCCCTAAACAGAATGTCTAAGATTTACTGTAAAATACGTTAGTTTTCCAGCAGTGACATTTAAATAGGAGCCAAAATAAGAGCCAACAGACCAGAGCAGTCATGGCTTTAACTCCGTATTACTAACTTCAGTGTACCACCACTACCTTCATATGTTCTCCACATCTCCATCTGAAGCTGGGCCACTGCAGCAATAGCTCACACAAAGGTATCAGCAGGGCAGCTGGGGCTCCCCCACTCCTTCAAGAGCTCTGCTTCTCACTGGTCTGCAGATTCAGACTCCCTCATGCTTATTCTCCCTCTAGCTCCATGACTCTTGCATTTCTGGCAGCACAATGCTTCAAAAGGAAGGGTGGAGACTGGCCTTAACCTGACTGCCCTGTGTATGCTGGTGGGTACAGCATCTTTCTGGGAATGGGGAGCATTGCATCCAGACCTCCTCAGACAGAGAGAGTAGAGCACAGATTTCTGCACTTCGTGGAAGAACGCTGTCATCCCCATGCTAAGGAAGGGCAGCATTGCCATCACTATCATGTTTGCTTAGGTGTATATTAACACCATTGCCTCATCTCCAACTGGATGGATGAAGGATACTAATGTACAATACCAGGTCAGATACCAGAATTCCAGAGAGATAAGTGCTCAGACCCTGTCTGCTGCATAGCATTTTCTGTCGAGCTGTATATGACTCCTCTTTCACCATGCAAACTGCCTGGATCTCTCTCCAGAGCTCCTCTTTGCTTTCAAGATGCTTACACCCACTCTCAGTGGACGGATTGCCCTGATGAGGTTGGATGTGCACAGTGCATGAAACATGGTGCCTGATTTATGAGGCCCAGATGTTCCACCATGGTAAACGTAACATCAGAAAAATGAGAACAACTGAATGAGGGAGGCTTACCGGAAAGATGTGGGAAGTCATTTTCTATTGACCAAAAAAACCAACTCAAGTCTGGCTGTGAAGTATGTTGTATTGTTAGCTTGAATATTAGTCATTTCAGAATGTAACCACAACAGGTTTTCCCATAAATAAATCAAATCTCTTCCCATGATTCTCTTCATCAAAAACTTCCTATTTGAATGACAGTTTTTAATTACTAGATCAAGTTCTGCTTGCATAAAGAGTTTCCATTTCAAAGAAGTACTGCACTGATATGAAAAGTCTCTGTGGAGAAACATCCTTGTCATTGGAAAATGCACAAGTTTTGACTACTCTGTGGTTTTCCTATAGAGACCACGGCATAGCATATAGGGCAAACAACTGCATCAGGTTCTTGCCAGATGCATATACTTAGTTTGCTGCTGATCAACTCTGTCCCTGGGTGAGCCTCGATTTCTGTACACTTCTGTTTTCCCCTCTGTAAAAACACAGTTTCTAAAAAGTACTTCTCAACCTGGAGAAGGAAGTAGAGAGAAGGGGGAGGAGTGGGCGATGGGGCTTTTATTAGATCCCACTGGAAGTCTTGGGAGTGGTGCCTCTTGGCTGCCCCAGGCTGCTCCTGGCTGGGTCTGGTGAGCTGCAAATGCAATTTACGTAAAATGCCCTCACCCTCTAAGGTGAGGACAGGACAGGGAAGAAGCTGTTGTGGTGGTGGGGAAGGTATGTGGAATGAGGGGCCAGTGGAGCAAGCCTGAGCTGAGCTTCTGCCAGGATTTGCCATCACAGAAGAGGCAACTGCAGCATTTATCCCATCCTCCCCTTCTGCCAGGGAGCAGGGTGGCTGCCTGTGCCAAAGAGCTAAAATGGGTACTGCTAGCACCTGACAGGAGGAGTCGCAACTTGGGTTCTCAAACTAGTGAAGGAAAATGAATGAGAAAATGTCCTATGAGACTCTAGAGCATCACAGAGGGAAGAAAAAAAAAAAAAAAGAAACAAAAAGAGTTTGAAAACCGCTGGATTATAATTTTATGGTAGTATTATTTGATGGTCTAACTTAACAAGTCTTTCCAACTTTGGTTCCAAAGATTGTATGGATACTTCCCTATCTCACCCAGGTGTTTGAAGTTTAATTAATTAATGTTTGTAAAGAGCGTTACAATTTCCAGATGAAAGGTCCTATGCAAGTGCAATGTAGTATTACTCATTGAGGTGATTAGGTTAGAGAGTATCACATTACACAATACAGCTCTTCCCTCAATGATTTTAAGCGTTTGAAGTTTTGATAAAATGTGTTTATCACTAAGATAGATATAATGGAAATACTCTTAAGGTGTGACCTGGATTATGAAACCAGAGGTATGGTTTTGGGAATGGAACAAACGAGAATTAAAACAACTCCTCAGGCCAGATTTGTCTACAATTGTATAAAATGTTTTCTGTTCATCCTTTTTTTCTCTTCCAGTAGGCTTTTCTTCTCTTCTAAAATAGAACCGGTTATTACAATGGGTGTGAGCAGACATGCAACAGTTCACGTTCAGTTCCTATTTCCATACTCATCCAACTCGACATTTTCTCATAACTTTCTCAAAATTATTTTCTGCTCTTTTTTTTTTTAGATGTTTGGATTAACCCTGAAGGTGAACATTTTCTTTTTGGAAAGTTCTGCTTTAACCAGCAAATAAACTGAATTAAATCAAAAGCTTGTGGACAATGCCAAACTGGAGATTGCAGTCAATACGCTTAAGACAGGGTTGGCATCCAAAGCTATTTAGATCTAGACAGGCTAAAGGAATAGGTCAGCAGGAACTTCATGACATGCAACAATGACAGACGCAAAGTCCTGAATCTGGAATGAACTGACCCCCTGCATCATTACCAGCTGGGGAGTAACTGCCTGGGCATCAGCTGTGCTGAAGAGGAGGTGGGGTCCTGGTGTTCGGTATGCTAAACAGGAGTCAAGCAGTGTGCCATGGGTATCAGCAGGAGTGCAGATCAAGGGAATTGCTTTATTCCGTGCTCATCAGATCAGATCTGGAATATGGTGACCAGTTTTGAGCCCTCAGTACAAGGAAGATGAGGGTAAATTGGAGCAAGCTTGAAATAGGGTCACCAGGGTAGTCAGTGGACTGGAGCACTTGACCTATGAGGAGAGGCTGATGGAGCAGGGCTTGTTCACCCTGGAGAACAGATGGCTTCAGGGGACTTAACAGCAATCTTCCCATACCTACAAGGAAGTTACTGAGAAGACAGAAGCAGGCTCTTTAGTGAGATACACAGTGGGAAAACAAAAAACAATTGCCATAAACTGAAGGGAGGCTTCAACTGGATATAAAGGAAAAACAATTTCATGGCAGATAATTAAGCATTGGGGCAGGCTGCCCAGAGAGAGTGTGGAATCTTCATCTTTCAAGGTTTTTAAGACCCAATTGGAAAAAGCCCTGAGCAACCTGATCTGAAATGAGTGCTGACCCTGCTTTGAGCCAGAGGTTAGACTAGAGACCTCCCGAGGTTCCTTTCAATCCAATTCAATGGGAAGGGAGCAAAACACTAGTTTATGTTCAGGTTATGTATACTTGTTGAGGAATGGGCTTGGACTTTTGTGATTAAGAGAGTTGAACAAGTTTGCTCAAAATTTGTTTGAAAAATAACTTTAGTCATTATTTGTCAAAAGACAATTGTTAATATTCCAACTGCCAGGTTCCATCTTTGTTCTTCTTCCCTCATTTTCTAACAAACTTACCATGACAGCAAACAACAGAGATTTGGGATGGCTTATAAAGGAAGGCGTTATTGCACCTACAGGTCTTGGTTAAAGGAAAAACAAAACCAGGGTTTTTAAGAATACTGGGTAATGGAGGAACAGTGCACTTCAGTTGGTACATTTTTACTCTTAAAAAAGAATCTGCACGTGCTGGTTTTGGCTGGGATAGAGTTAATTTTCTTCAGAGTAGCTAATATGGTTCTGTGGTTTGGATTTGTGCTGGAAACAGTGCTGATAACACAGGGAAGTTTTCGTTACTGCTGAGCAGTGCTGACACAGAGTCAAGGCCTTTTCTGCTTCTCACCCCACCCCACCAGCGAGGAGGCTGGGGATGCACAAGAAGTCGGGAGGGGACACAGTTGGGACAGCTGACCCCAACTGGGCAAAGGGATATCCCACACCATATGATGTCATGCTCAGCATATAAAGCTGGGGGAAGAAGAAGGAGGGGGGGGGACGTTCGGAGTGATGGCGTTTGGCTTCCCAAGTAACTGTTACGTGTGATGGAGCCCTGCTTTCCTGGAGATGGCTGAACACCTGCCTGCCCATGGGAAGTAGTGAATGAATTCCTTGCTTTGCTTTGCTTGTGCGCATGGCTTTTGCTTTACCTATTAAATTGTCTTTATCTCAATCCATGAGTTTTCTCACTTTTACCCTTCTGATTCTCTCCCCCATCCCACCAGGGAGGGAGTGAACAAGCGGCTGTGTGGTGCTTAGTTGCTGGCTGGGGTTAAACCACAACACTGCATCAAGTTAAATTTGTGAATTACTAAAACACATTCTCGACTAATTGAATTTTAAAATACACTGAAAGCTTTCTTTAGCTGAGTCTTCTCAGTTTTTGTGATATCTAAGTAAAGGATTAATTTTCCATAAATGCTGTTTTAATTGTTAATGGCACTCATTAATAGTTAGTCTTCTAGAGGGATATTCTTTTTCCTTGCATTTTTAACACACATTTTTCTTGTTCTTCCAAAACTTTGCTATATTCCCACAAGGAGTTACATGCCTGAGTAAACCAAGTAATTAAAAGTGTAACAAAAGCACACCTGCCATAACTCTGATCATTCTAAATATGTGATCGTATTTCTGATTTGTCCAGAAACAGAATCAATAACTGACTAAAGATGTCAAGAAAACAGGTTTGTTAAGGAGTCACATGTCAGTTTCCTCCTTTTTTTCTCTTATGCTTCTCACCCTCCTCTCTCCCCCCAAAATTACAGAAATCTGTAAGAAGATCAAAATGGAGCAATGTAAAAAGGTGAAAAATATTTAAGAGTTACTAATGACAGAGGACTCAAAGGCACATCTTCTTGCAAATCTGTTCCTTAATACTCTAAAGAGGTCAAAGGCATTAAAAAAAGACTGTATTAGAAAATGTATGAACATAAATGGACTTTCAGGAAACTAGAAATCTTAACAGTGGCTAAACTGAAACAACATAAGGTTAAGAATAATGTACAGACTCTAAAAGTGCCGTAGAGTAGCTATATAGTTGGTAATAATACTGAGCAGTTTGGGGAGAAGGGCGATTTCTATGCTTTGTTCCAATGATTTTTGGCAAAAAAAGTAAATAAAACATCTAGTTTTCATTACAACTGCATGATATTAAAGGTAAAACTAAAAAAACACCTTCATGGAAAGAGCATTCTGTGTATAACGTGTTAATGATAGTTAATGAACCAAAAGCCACAGAAATCCCTTTGGACAGCTAACAAACACACACAGCTATTAATTAGGTCACGGTTGTTTCCTCACAAACCTTTTGTTCACTTTAGTTGTGGAAAACACCAACATATCCATTAGACCTGTGGGGAGGTATTCACCAGTGAAGAAAATATTTATTTATTATACATTAAATGCTTGCAATTATATGACTACTTATGGCAGTTCTGCTGGTTTCTCTCTTTGTAAGTAAACTATAATCACTCAGTTCACAATCTATTCTACTCCTCAGAACACCACTCACCTCAGTAGATCCAATTGTTTAATTTTGTGTACTTCAGGCAACCATTGTAACTCAATCACAGATTTTAAAATGTTTTGAGCATCCAGTTAAAACAACATGGAAAGAATCAACATGCTTCATTTTCACAAAGCAGAAGTTGACAAAAGTATTCTTTTTAAGGTTACCACTGAGAGGTGAAGGGTAATTTCTGCTTGAAGCCCAGTTAAATTTGAGTTCCACTCACGAACACGGTTTGCCCACTACGTCAGTTACTTCATTAACTGGCTGTGAAGAAAATGTTTGCAAAGGGCTCCTGTTCCTACTGCAGAAAATTGCAAAACTGCAGGCTGCACATCATTTCAAGGACACAAACCAGCCCCATTTCCTGATAGCCTAGGGAAGACCATTGCCTTTATGAAAATAATCAGCAAGTATTTCCTAATTTCTATGTGTGTGGAATGCCCCATGGGGCAGACAAGATGGCAGAGAGGGTATTTCACAGTGGCAGAGTATATCACTGCTCTTTTGGGAACAAAGATGGCAGAGGCTGCTGGATTGGTAGTGCTTCATCTTTTCTGCTTGAACCTTGCTTTAGAAAGCTGGCCATGCTCATTACCTCACCCGTCTAGTTCCACTTCTCCCATCACCACCCTTGCCCCAGGGCAGCTGCTGCCTCCTTACCTCCATGTCTCCTGCCCCAGAACCTCTACCACTTCCTCCTCACACATCCCACACCACTAACTATTGTCACTGCCTCCCTCAGCCCACCGAGACTGAATTAATAAACCTGACTGAATCCAGCTGACTCTGTCCAGAGCCTCTTGGGTGTGTCTTCACAGGCTCCTAGTGCTGGCAGAGTTTATTTGCTCAGGTCTGCTGCTGCGCCTTACCTGCAATGGGTTGATGCCTCACAGGTTGGAAACCACAGGGCCAGACAGTGTAAGAAGTCTTTTTAGGTCATTACTTCTACAGTTTTATGAATTGCCAATCCCAGTAACTAGGGTAACTAGGTTAACTAGGATAAGTCTAAAGTACGACTTAAACCTCTGCCCACTTTTGGATCAAAATTAAGAAGAAAGAGTCAATAACTTTATTCTTCTTCAGGAAAAAAAAAAAAAAAGAAAGAATAATTTTAAGCCATTAGCTGTCTTACCATAATCCTGTCACTGTCAATAACGGTGTTCAAGCGGTGTGCAATGGTCAGCACTGTGCAGTGAGCAAACTTTTCACGGATCGTCTTTTGAATGAACTCATCTGTTCTGAAACACAGCAAGAGCAAAGCAGACAAAAATAAGATGTTTGCATGGATAACTGAATGGCAGGCAGGTTTTATGACTTCATCAAACATGACTGTATAGCAGGAAATGTTCTTATGAAGTCATTACAGTGCTTCTTCCTCTCGTTGTATTAGATGACTTGGAGGCATATCATGAAACATACTCCAAAATCTATCCTCTAATACTTGAGGAGGAAAGAGTTTCTTCTTTCAAGTAGAGCATTAAGTTTCATTTCAGGAGACTAACTTCCCAGGCTTTGATTACAGAAAGAGGAAAATTCTGTAGAGTCAGATATTCCTACAGATTTCTACACCAAAAAAAATCATTGTTATTTTCTTTCAAGCTTTAGTTTGTGCAAGCAGCGAAGATAAGTTCGTGAAAGTAAATATCCTTCATTGCAAATCAGCTAAAGAACGAACAGAAGACAGCCTATAACTAAGGTTCTTGATTTCAACTGCAAAATGGGATTAAACAAAATAAGTGGTTGGTAAACTAAACTAGGAGTAGCTCAAGAACGTGAATACAGAAAAAAGAAAACTTGGCATATTCCATAAACCAAAAGTGTTAACTGGAACGCACAACCCAAGGAAAGGGATAGAAAGCTTTCAAGTTAAGAGCCCCAACCTGCTATGTGATTTAACCACCTAAGAAAAGGATATCAGAAGGAAACATAAGACTTGTAAAGAATGAAAACTAATCTCGAGCACAGACACTGAAGTATAGGGTTAAAGTGCTAACTGTCACAAATAGAGCTGAGAACCATGAAAAGGAAATAAAATTATACCGAAAGATACATAAGACACTAAAATGTTCTTTAGCTGTATAAACAAGCATCAAGACAAAAGAGGTGCAACACTCATAAAACTGGAGATTATTCAAGTAACTAACTGTACAAGAGAAGCATTGACATTACTTAACTTAGAGCACACCAGTTAGGCTTAAATGTGGAAATCTATACGGTCCTCTTTAGTCAATGAAAGGGGAAATGCATGGCTGGAAGGTGAATCGGAGCACCTGAATCAAGCAGCCATCAGGTGATGAATGCCCTCTAGAGGCACCTGACAGCCCACATTCCACAGGAAGCCTTGGCTCCCAACCTGGGCACAAAGCCAGGCCATGTGAATACTCACATATTGCCCATCAGCCTTCAAAAAAACAAGGAGTGGTGACAATGGGAAAAAAGGTACAGAAACTAAAATTCTCATCCAAGATAGAAGGAAGACACAAACAACTCAAAATATACTGGGGTTAGTTGGACCAAGGAAGCTCCAGCCTAGAAATCAGGCACTTGAAGGCATGGGTCTCATTTCCAGGATTTCTATTAAAACATGAAATTGTACTTTATATATAACAACTGGAGAATAATAAATGCTGTAGATAGGGTTAAAACAAGACAAAGAAGATATCTGGATAAACTGGTGTATTTAGGCAGCCGTGTTGGCTTCAACCAGTTGCTTGCAAAGCCTTAATTCTTCAAATTGTTAAAAGTAACTGGAAAATCAAATAAAATACAATAAAGATTCATGCAACACGTGTTCCCCTAACAAATTATTATTTTTTAGACAGAAGTAGTACTCTACATTGAATCTGTCTGCACATGATAAATATTTGGTATCACTTCATAAATTAAGCAAAAAGAATTGTTCTGATGCCACCATGTCAGGAGGCACTAACAATAAAAAGTGGACAAAGACATCTTTGGAAGAACAGGATGACTTAGAGGAATGGAGTAACCATTAAGTTTCCACATTAGAAAGCACAAGCTCATGTTCTGAAGGACTGACTATAACTTCTGTTACAAACTAGGTTTAAGCAATCAGCATGACAAAGGAACAGACAGGTCCCTGCTGATGACAGGACGAATCATCAGAGAGAAGGAAGACATAAACAGTTAAGTAAGAGTTCCCATGCATGCTGACTGTCATCTTCATCTGGGGACAGAAACATTTAAGCTCTGTCATGAGCTTAAGAGGATTGGGTTCTAGGCCGCAGTCTGAGAAGGCTTTGTCCTTCTGCTCCTACTTCCTAAAAGGAGCTAAAGAACATGGTGGGAAGCAGGTGTTCCTCAACTCCTTCTTTTGAACCAAGGCCAGTACGCAATCAGGGAAGAGACAGGAGAAGAAATCAGGACAGAGCCAGGCTCTTTAGCCCTGTGTGTTAACAGTCTCCTTAAGAAAAGAAAGTTGTTCATCATTAATGCCCCACATCACAGCAATACCAGCACTTTCACCCCAGTGTTAAAGCATGTATCTTTTGTTGCTATCTTCTCAGCAATGCTTCAATGACCTGACTACTCTGACTTTCAAAAGAAAAAAAAAAATCAGCGCCATACATGAAAACACTCAGTAGGGAAGAGGCTTATATAGACAGCAGGATATGTTCTCTGCAATGGTTAGAGATAGTGAAACAGAAACAAAAGGTTCTGTACTCCCTGGAATAATGTAAAGAAAGCCTTTTTCTTTCCTTATAGTCAAGCTCAAGGTGAGGTTTCCTGCAGAGCTACTAAGCAGCACAAAGAATCATAGCTTGCTCAGGAATTTTGAAAACAACTTCTTAAAGGGCTCAAAACTATTTGTAACTCTCAGGTTATTTCTACTGTTATCAGAGAAGAATGCTTCCCTGTCGTCTGCATTCATTTATTGTATCTTCCTTTATTATGTGCATTCCTTATAGCACCACCTCTTCCTACATTTACAATAGAAACCATTTCTCATTCTGTGATAGATACTATCAAACTATTATCTTAAACAGGTATTTCTTGAATATAAGCTTATCCCTAATGAGAAACTGCTGGCCATATTGTGGGTGTGACAAACGTTCTAAAATGAGACTACAAAGTAATCAGAAACAGGCCTAATAGCTCCATCTTCAAATATCACAGTATGAAATCTCATGCAGCCATGTCCGCTGACAGGGACTCCACCAGGTTCTCTCTAAGGTTCATGGCAGATCTCGGAGTATAGTTTTTGGGGTGGCAGGCAGAAGCACCATCAGTAATCTCCAGAAGAATCTTGGGAAGAAGGTAGGAAAGGCAAGAAAATATAAAAGACTAAGAAAAGATCTGTGTACAGAATTACGTGCTGACAGAGTACGGAGGCTAGACCACATGCCAATTAGTGTCTACCATCTAGAGAAGTGCCAAAGGAAGCAGCGTTTCTGTCCTGTTTTTCAGGTCATAAATGGACCCTTTGTGGCACCTACCCACACCGAGAAAGTCACCAGGCAAGTGCCAACTGATTCCATCACCTACCTCAGTGGATCAAACCCCATCATCTTTCAGGCGCATTAGAAACCAAAGATGCAACCTGAATACCAAACCAAGGCTGCTGGATGACAAAAGCTCAACCCTAATCTGATTGTATGAAAAGGGGAACCACGATACTCCCCATCACAAGAACAGTGCAATAAGAAAGCACAAAATGGTGGTATAGCTGTCCCACTGGCACCGCGCGTCGAGGATCTAACACCAAGTTTCACAGCAACCCAAGATCTGGCGTAACCTGAATTAGCTGACTGTGTTTAAAAAAAAAAAAAATCAAACAAAAAACCAACAACTATCTAAAGAGCAAGAATAACTACGACCTGAATAAGAAGCAACAAAGCTGCTGAAAGGAACACTGGTAAGTCATTATCTTCAGTCTAATGTCCTCCTGGGACTGTCCTGAAAGTGTATCTCACACTACACAATTCCTGAGTGGCCCTGGATAATGTCTCCAAGAGAAACAGTGACAGCAGTTAGACGTAACAAAAGGTTACACCTTACAAGGTTAAGCTGGCTAATGAACTGAACTATGAGCAATGGCTGTTTTTACCAGACTCAATGAACAACCAGTGTAAAAACGTGGCAGTGGATTGGTCCCAAAAAATTTTCTCCTCTATAACAGTAAAAATACGAGTTAACGCATAATACTGTAGTCAGTGCGCAGAGAGCTTAGTAAGTTCAACTTACTCAACATTTAAAAAAAGTCTCAGTTACTAAGGATTTTGTTTCAATATATCACCAAAGCGACTACAGAAAGATTTTCAGCTCTTCTGCTCCGGATTTCATAAAACTTTCCAGAACGGTTCAACTGCTATAAAATGATTCCATTCTTCAGGGTAAGAATGCCAGCTTCAGGACCAAGAAGATAAGATCAAATTAAACATCTGTCAGTCATCGCGTAAAACACGCAAGTAGTCTGACTTAGGGCAACCTTCTTTAGGGCAAGCTCCTCCTCTGCCTCACGACAGCGCTGACACCCCTGCAGCATGCAGAGCAGCTGGTAGCCATGAAGAGCAAGGGAAATAATAATAAAGGTACATATGGGAGCTGGAAGATGTAGGAAGGAGGGAGAAAGGTGCACTCGAAACCCCTTCCCTTCGCTCCTTTGCTCAGCTTTGCTCAGCAGCAGACAAGAATGGCCTAGCTGAGCTGGAGACACACAGCGGGGAGTCCCTCAGCCCCGGGGAAGGTACACTGCACGCCTCTCACCCCGCTGCTGTATCCAGCGCCTCACACCACCTCACCCTTCCTTCTCCTCCTCCCAGCCCCAAACCCTGCCTCCTCACATCTGCTTCCAGGTTGAACAGGAAAAGGGACACGGTTGCAGCAGTGGTTGAGGCAAGGAGATCAAGAGCCAGAAAAACAAAAAAAGAAATAGTATCTCCAGAGCCGGCGGCAGCTCCCCACGGTTTCCTATCCCAGGTGCCTGCTACGATGTGTGCTTGCCGCCAGGCTAGAGGCAAGGATGCCAGGTATGGGGGTTGTGCATCAGAAGAGGAGGAGGTTTTCCTTACATGCCAAAAATGCCTGCCTAACTGCTCAGTTAAGCAACCCACATCAGCATTTCCTGATGAGCGTCCTATCAGATTGCAGGGCTGAAAAATACTCTGCTGGAGTTACAGCAGCACATGAAGAAAAAGGTAATAATGACTGTAATGCAAACTGAATTCAAAGAAGAAGTTCTAAGTTATTATTTGTATTGTTATGCCTAGAGTTGATACAAACAAACATCTACCTTATTATAATATATATTGCAGCACACACTAAGGAAGATCAATTAAATGGATAGTGTAAGTTGAGAACACACACATGTGAGATGCCAAAATAGGGAGGATGAGTAAGACGGTATTAAATTTCCACAGCTATGATTAATCACAGTTAATCTATCAGAGCTCAGCCAAAAATAAACTAATAGTCAAAAAAAGGCAGAGGGGGGAAAAAAAAAAAAGGGAAAAAGAGAACCTCTGGGAAGGGAATGCACTTCTCTAAAGGTTTTACAAATACCCTGTCAGCTGAACTGCAAAGCTACCCTAGTGGCACCACTTCTCCCCCAAGAAGATGTTATAAAAATGAGTCACGCCCAGATGACATACAAAATCCTTAACGCATCTGTTTGAGGGACTTGCTGTGTTATTGTCCTCTTTGGACTTTGAGTTCTCCCTCAAGCCATAGTTTGTTGGAACTATATATTCAGCTCAGACTAATTGATGCAGTACGTTTGCAGTATTGTTTCCAAAATATTTCCACCAGCGTTTCAAATGTTTCAAAAATTAACAGTGGGGGCACTTAGCTATTGGAACAATTTAACAAGGGTTGTCATTGAATTTTTTTTCTATTGAGGTTGGATGTTCTAGAAGTACACTCTAGTTCAAACAGGAATGAATTCAGGAAAGTTCTGCCGGCCTGAGTTATACAAGACAAAATAACGAATGATAAATGAGTCCCTCCTGTAGCTTTAAACATCTCCAAATCTGTTTTGCAATTTCTGTGGTGTTAAGGACAGCTTACCTTGCCCCCACCCCCATTTTATCTGTAACTTATTACACCGGCATCTGAGCCATCTGAAGGGATAGCATCTCATAACTAGAAGTATCTGGTTTTGCTTATAGCCATTTTTCACCTTTCTAGTATTGGGAATGGGGGGAGGGGGAGGTGGGTAATTTATTAATTAATTAATATTTATTTATTTATTCCCAAGAGACATTTCTTCTAGAAACCAACAGAACTCAACCTGTTTCATGGCTATTCTGATGTTACTGATGCATTTCCAAGGAGGTTCTTCTCTTCTTGTCTATGGTTGCAGGACAAATGAACTTTGAATATTAATTTCCCTCCTCTATGGAATGCACTGAAATTAGGGATATTTTGAGCATTTAGTTTATATCAGCTGTTCTGTAGCCAAAGCTCAACTGCCCCATTTTGAATAGACAATTATAACGCTATCATTAAAAACATAAAATAGCAATAAAAACTACAAGAAATACAAAGCATTTAAGTTAATCTCTACAGTACAGATGATCGTATTAGAAGAAAAACCATGAGGTCATCTTAACATGACAGATTTTGTTTTTACCTTGGGTCCACATTTGCTGTTGCTTCATCGATGATAAGGATCCGATTTTTTTTTAGAACCGCTCTGGCAAGACACACCAGCTGTCTCTGACCAACACTAAAATTAGACCCAGATTCTGCCAGCTGCGTCTCCATTTTATTAGGTAGATCTTCCACAACCTCCTTCAGTTGCACCTGTTGACATGTCAACATATTGTAGGATGAGTAACTCTCTTTTACATCAGCTATTGTGTGTCTGATGACACAACAATAAGTATGCAAGGTTTACCTTTTATATTCTGACACAAAATGAGTAAGTGCCAAGTTGGATTACATAGTGTGTCAGTTATTAGAATTCTAAAAACATTAAAGCACATTGTTAAGAATCTATTAATGTTCATTAAAACTAAGATATGAATCAAAATGTAACCAAAGCGTCATCCCAAAGGATAATTTTTTCATAAAAGACTTATATAACAATATACATGTCTAAACACACAGGCACAAACGCACACATACACAAATGCACACACAACGGTCTACCTTTCTCCATCAACAGCTATGCCCTTATCAAACCTGATGAAAACATCTGAAGCCTAACGCGCGCAAGCACTGTAATGTTATTGGGCTTGTAAATATCAGATGTACATTATTAGATTTAATAAGTCACCTCTTCCAAGGCATTCCACAGCTCTTCATCGGTGTATTCATTGAAAGGATCTAAGTTTTTCCTCATAGTTCCAGTGAATAAAACAGGCTCCTAAAACCCAGTAAAATTAGCATTCCATTATAAACACAGGGTTTATATCGCAACAGGTAATTTAATAATAATCAGAACTAACCTATATCAACAATAGCACAGAAATATCCAACAAGCAGCTATCCTTTATGAAATGCAAAGGAGTATTTCACAACAGCATGCTCAAAGTGGGGGAGGCAAGTGTTCAAGCAGTCTGTATGAAGATAATTTACCAAAGGGGACAGGTCTGTTTGCAAATTGCTCTACACAGTTATGCTGGTACTCAAACGGGCATTTACATGCCACTGTTTTGATGCCACAAGCTATATATATACTTACATGAAATCATTGCTATCCTCCCGGTATTGTTAATAAAAACCAGCAACTATCACTGTCAATGAGCTCACATTCCTAAATTATGTTTGGGTAGTTATGAGAATTTGTTTTTGAAGTAGATAAACCAGAGAGGAATCAAAGAGCTCACAAGGCCTTTCTGGTTTTCCTTCTCTGTTTGGTTTTGGGTTTTTTCTTTCATTTCATACCATAAAAGCCCTTCAATTTTACTGCCAGAGTCTAAGAGGAACAGCTTTCATTATTTCAACACAATGTTTAAACCTATACACATAGAAGTTAATCTATACTGCCACAGCATCAAAGCAAACTTACTTAGAACCAGAGCACTGCTGGGCAAAGCTCTAACTCAAAATACACCAGGGAGTCAAATCAGTACCTTCTCCCATTCAGGCACCAATATGGGTTTACCTGTGGTCGAAGCAAGTTTTGTTCTACTTCAGTTCCCGGTCAGACCAATAACAGATCATTAATCAAACTGGCACAAATCAATTCACACTGGAAAATGTACTGTTTGAAAAGCGGGGAGGACCACTTTTGGTCCAGCGACAGATCAGTACTCACTAATGTGAGTTGCCAGACCTGAGAGTCATGCACTGACACGACTTCAGGGCTAAACTCTTCTTAATACCACACATAAAGACAAAAACAACAACAAGTCAAAAGCTGTAATAGTGCTAATCATAAATGGAGACCATTCATCATGTTGTCAGTCTTCTTTAAATTGGAGAAATCTTATGCAAAATGTTTTCTTTTTTTTCTCCCTTAGGAAATAAAGTCTAACTTACACTGGATAACTTCCACTTACTTCGAGATTAACCTCTGTTGTGACTTATGCCCCATCTAACCCTAGTGATGCCCAGCTCCAAAGGGCTGCAGCAAATCAGAATAGAATTTAGACCTTAACCCTTTTATTTTGTCTTCATTTCTAAACCACTCTGAGTGGTATAAAAGGATTAACAAAGACAGAACGTGCCACAAGCAACGTAAAAGAACATATACGTTTCTTGACATAACATGCCAATTATTTGAAAGTATCTGTTGCATTAGCAACATGTCACTAAAAACCTGTTGAATGAACAAAAGGATTTAAAAAAAAAAATGAACCGGTTAAAGAACATTTTTCTTCAAAAACACCTAGAAAGTAATTTGTTTAACAATATATATTTTAATACACCATTTGCTGTGTTTTGAAGGTATTGTTACATTTATTTTCCTTTTCAATCCATTTTTATAGGTTGGCAAAATAAGAGGCTGAATTTATAAAGTGTTCATAACTATTATAAAAGTCCTAACAACAGACATGTACTGCAACAGAAGATAAGGATATTTTTTAATTATCATTTCTGACACAGATTATTATTTAAAATAGTCTGGTTTATGAGAGGAAAGTAATAAGACAAACCTGTAAATAATTGTTGTAAAAATGCTTGCAGTCAGGGAGGCAGACAACATTTGCATAGAAAAGATTTACAAACACAACCTTCACACAGCTCCATCCAAGCAAGCAATTAGAAGCCTAAGCACATTTTTATTTCTCCAGGTAGGTATTTAAACTTACATATAAGAAAACTTCAGTCTTGCCTCATCGCTCTCTAGGAATGGTTCTGTTTAGCATGTTTTATGTTATAATTTAAATAAGCATCTCTCCCTCTGGTTTCTTAGCTTCCCACATAATTACGAAGATATTTGCTGCAAAATAACTACCTGATGTTACATTACTATTTCTATTATTGATGCTACTATTAATGCAGTACAAGACAATGCCTATCACTCAGTTTACTACAGTATAAACCTTAATTCCAAACCCTCCTCCTCTTCTCACTACCACCACTTCATAGTTTTGCATATTTTTAGTGGAAACAAGTCTTCCCTTATGCGGAAAAGAAATGCTACCTGCTAGCCCTTGGACATTTAAAACCCTTTGGGACCATGATGAAAACCGTATCATATAAACCTGATAAAAGTCACAGAATTCAACTGGATTAAAATAGTTTTACAACCATGTCAATAGACCAATGTATGAAAAAGAACACATGTATAATTAAATGCAGTGACCTTTGAGGATCTGCATCGCTCAACATGTAGAAACTGTATTTGACCAGCAGTTTTCCTGTCTCAGTACTCTATTTTATTCAACTGGGCTGAATTCTTCCAAATGTAGAAGTCACCCATAACAGTTACAGGCAAGGCTTTCAAAAAGCTGTAGACCTTGAATGAACTGATGATCACCTACTTTCAGGAGAAAAGAATGCTGCACACCAACAGAAAAATAGAACTTAAATCCACATAAAGTCCTCTTTACATACAAAAGATGACTAGTTCCAGTGAGTACCTCTGCTGTGCAATAACAAAGCCTTCAGCATGTAGAAACAAAAAATATCCTGCATTAGGCAACAATCCAATTGCTGGGGAAGTACCTCTTTTTTTTTTTTTTTTTAATAATAGTATACCTGCTTCTTTTCTCTGACTGCTATTCTTGGGAAAGGGAAAAAAAAAAAGCAGGTAATCAAAAGAGGCTTAGAACCACTGTTCATTACCATTTTTATCAGATTCACAATTTAAAGAAAGTAATACACTCTGAATGCCATCCTGCCAACAGGCTAGCAAACATTCAGACACAAAGATGGTGTAAGGACTCTAAATACAGCTTCTATAATAAAATACAGAGATCTGAGAATTAACACTAAACATGGCAAACAAATTCCTCTGGTTTCCACAGCCTACTGTTCTATCTACTTGCTAGAACATCCCAGACAAATGATTTGCCAAAAACATGACTTTGCCTTTGCAGCACATGAGCTTTTCCCTCTTCCTCCCTCTCCAGTGGAGACTGAGTGATCATGGAAGAGATCAGAGCTCTTGTGAAACACGGTAACCTGCACAGGCTCTGCCTTCAGGAAGTTTTGAGGTTATACATAACCCTTCTCTGATTCAATGTCTCATTTGAAAGTAAGACCACAGAAGAGAAGACCTGTGACCTACTGGACTTCTTGAAACAACCTTTCTTCTGCTCCATCACCAGAAATGAGGCTATTCCCAACCCCATCTTAGTTTTTTTCCTGCATTGCAGCCCTTCCTACGTTCATCAGCTTCTAAAGCTCACCAAGTTTTTGTTTATGGATCATAATGACCCACTCTTCTGTGCGTTTCTCTGCTCTCCTCCTGTCCAGCCTTCTCTAAATAATGGAAAGGCTGGTAGCTCACTTCTAGTTGGCATGTTTGCTTTCTAGATCTAGCCTCAGTCAGTTCGTACAGGGGTGACTAGAGACATGAAAGTGGTCCCTCCAAGTCCCTTACTAAGGAAGCTTCAGGCCACACATCAGGCAGGAATTGCTGCCAAAGGATCAAGTGACTTCAGAGAACTGCTGAACGTTGGTATATTCCTGTCAGATTTTCTCTGCTCTCTCCCAGATATAGGAGGACAACATACTGCTAACACCTACTCACAAGTATTCCAGAGGAACAGACAGGAGACAAAATGAGGAAGAAAACACTCCAGTTCCCAAAGCTGATTCTGTTTATCTTCAAATAACCAAGACCTTACTCAAGTAAGAATAATGCCTCGCTAAAGTTTCTATGTCTACTGAAATACAGGGGTGCAGGGGGAACATATCCTGGTAAAGCATTTTAAATACTACGGCATTTTATTGAAAATGTTTACAGCAGACCAAGTCACTCTCTTACCTGAGGTATAATTGAAATTTTCTTCCGCAAGTCATGGAGTCCTAGCTCTGACGTCAAGTGCTTATCAATCCAAATCCTCCCTTCAGGTTCTGCCAAGCGAAAGAGGGCTGCTATCAGAGAGCTTTTCCCAGCTCCGGTTCTTCCCACTATTCCAACCTACAGAGCAAGCCAAGGTTGTACAATTAAACCATGAGCTTTTCAGGATAAATTAATATGTCAAGCAAAAATTTTACAGCATCACAGGATTTATAGCAGAACAAGCACCAAATAAAACTTCTTATAATTAACATTTTTTCGAGAGGAAAAAACCTCCCCCCAGATCAGTTTGGATTCAGGTGACATTTGGATACTCAACAATTTCTTGGATCATATTCAAAGGTGAAAGATTTTCCCTTAATGTGTGGTGTTTTATTGTGTAAACAAGATAAAGTGGCTCGGTGTATAGAGTAATGTGATTCAAAGGCTGCTAATTTTTATATTAAACCTGGTTTGCTGGGTGATGTTAGGCAAATCATTTCAGGCATGCACCTACTTCTCAATCCAAAAAAGGACTCCCATAAAGCACTTTGGGAATAATGTATGAGCAGTATTCCCATTTTAAATAACTGAGACTGATTTTGGTTAGCACAGTTAAGGTGAAGTACTTCAAAGTAGTCAAAGTAGCCAAAATAAAGCCAAAACTAGCAGGAGGATCATAAACCGTATTCATGCTCCAGACAGCTTCAACAGAGAGGACACAAGTATAGAAACTACAAGGCCATGTGAGCAAGCTGCAATTCCTTTCCAAACAGAAACAGTGAATAATAAAAATCACAGTGATTCAGGCTTCTATATGTTCCCAAAGAAAAATCAGAAGCTGTATGCAATGTGAAAAAATAATGCTTTCAGAAAAAAGAGGTAGAGAAAACACAAAATATGGGATTGCTACCTTCAGTGACAAGGGGTTAAGACCTACAAATATTTCATATGAAACCAACATTTGGGAGAAAGTAGGCCCATTAATAAATGAGGAGACATATAATTAATGGTGATTAAATACTACTTGAACAGCGAACTCTTTTTTTTTTTTTTTTCTTAATATGTTGTCTTCAGGTAAAGGATTCTTAGAGAAAACAATGTGCAGTAATCAATTGTATCAGAGAAGGTGATGGGAGTAACCCTCTGCACAGATCTGATCTGGCAGGATTTGTTATTCCCTGCACTCAGTTCTAATCGCTACATTTCCAGAAAGAAATCAACACACTGGAAAGAGTTCAGAGAAGTGCAACATAAAATTAATATAGGTTGGAGATACTGATTTGATGAGGAAGGATTTATGAGGATTAAACATGTACAATATAGCCTGGTGAAGTGACTGGGGTGCAAAAGGGAGGAAGAAACATGAAAACCTTCATGAGTATACGTACAGACACCAGAGGGCAATTACCCACTGCCTGAGACTCAGATGTGTGCAGTAATGACTGCTGGAATGAAATTAAGCATGTTACATCGAAGAGCAAGGAGAAACTTTCTAACAGTCAGAGACACTAAGCTCAGACAAAGCAGCAGTGCCCACATTTGATCAAAAATACACAAAATGCTAAAAAAGTATACTGCGAGGAGCAACTTAAACCTAAAAGGTATTTTCTACTTCTGTTTTCCGATTCAACAATTTCATCTAACAATTCATTATTGTACTATTGTATATAAACTAACTAACATTTATACAGTGCTTATTATTAAAGATACGGCCTAATTTAAGCAAAACTGTTACAATAAATGATAAAATGTCTAGTATTCTAAATTGTATCAGTGAAACAAAGGAAAAACAGTTCCGAACAGTTACACTACAGCTCAGAAAGAAAATGCTGAATGGAGAACACAGGCACCCAGAGTTGTGAAAACAAAAGTTCAATTGTTTCGCTGTAAATGTCAGTGATATAAAGTATTGTATTAAGGCTATAAAGAAAAAAACATAAAAAATACATTGATACTTAAAATAAAAATGCAGCTGCTCTGCATATTGTCAAAATCCCACTTTCAGTTTGGCATCAAATGAAAGGACTGTGCTCTTCAGCATTTAGAGGAATTTATTTGTATTTTTGGTCCAATTGACTACAGGCTGCTGAAAATTGACATGAATTTGAAACAGCTCTCAGTATACACACTTATTTATTTTTTTAATACATTGTATTCTTCATAGGCCCATGTTCACAGCCAGTGCAAATACAGCAACGGTCTGCAAATGGAAGTCCCAGCCACCTAACAGGAATCACATGGCCAGGATTTTGTTGCCCGACGTAAGCCATGTGCATCCACAGGAGTACACCTGCTACGCTAGGCTCATCATTAGTCAAGTGTCACTTGCACTTCAAAGTAGAGCTGCACAAAAAATGAGAGTGAGATTTACAGCATGTCAGCTACTCCACTGAAACTGCCCGTGTCTTTGTTACCCCTCCGGCAACCTCCCTTCGTGCTACGCTGTGAGAGTATTTACGCGAACAGCTGCCACACCGTAAATCTAGACCCTCACCCTCCTAACTTTTTCATGTAGCCATACCCTCAGATTTAGGATCTGTCAGGACAAGGTGCATTTAACAGTATATTAGTCAATAAGCATTCATAACCACCCTAAAACAAAGACAGTGGTGTTTAAAACCCAAGGCTGCACATGCTAACCTTCTCCTGCTGCAGCTATAGTAACTGAAGAGGTTAATCACCGCCAGCTGCTGGCAGAGCTCCTTACACGAGCACTCCCTGGTCTGTCCCTGGCAGACTATGCTACGTTAGCAAAGATGGTTAAAACACAGGGTCCTTCCTAGCCTGCTTTCACCGTAGGGAAATACTGAACGCTGAGACAAGCGGATCAAAAGAGACCCTCACCGACAACTGATCTGTTAGTAATCACCTCCTCCATTCTTACTGTACCTACAGCTTCCCTAACTGGGCGCTGGGGTGGCTACAAGAAAAACTACAAGCACGGCAGAAGCTTAAACTCGTTCATCCTGCCAGTGGCACTGCAGAAGTCGTCTGAACAGGCGTAAAAGCTCTCACTGACAGCCACACGGGCAGAATCCCTAGCGGATCTGGAAACCTGGTTCTGAAGAGGCACTTCTCTGTAATTAAAACCAATGTAAGGAGCACAGATGCTCGGGAGATTTATTTTACACAGTGGCAGTCTACTGCAGTATTGTGCGAAACATCATAGAAAACGAACAGGAACTTCTTGGCAACAGTTTCAAGCTGGGCAAATTCACTTCAGGATGACAAAACCAGGGCATAACCACTCAGCAAAAATAAATACCCCCAGTCATCCCTCCCCCTCCTCCCCCCACCAAGGACTGAGTCATACACTGCTACTATCTCTTGCTTCCGTTTTTTACTTTATTTTATTTCTGTCTCTCATGAAGAAATGTAAATCTTCTTGTCTGCTATTACATTGGAGCGATATATAACAGCTAACGAGATGGCCCATAGGCAAGAACAGTAGAGAGTAGATAAACATCCTTTTTGCTCTTCTTCTTAAACACCATTTTTAACTCACCCATACCTAATTCCATGAGATCATCTCCATGCAGCAAAGTTGGGTTGAATTCTGGTAACGTGAGTGTTATTAAAAAGGTCCACTTGAGCAACGAAACAGGTTTGGGACTGAATGGAAAAGCATGTTACAAATGAGGCCAGGGCGGTGATTGTAGAGAGTTGAACCAGCCTCCTAGGGAAAATATCCTAATCAAAAATGTACACGTGCATTTGAAATGTAGCGAAGCACGGATTAACACTGCAGGGCTCTAATTTAATTTTGTCTGTGGGGGAGACCTTCCCTGCAGCACTCTTTCAATTGGGATGGTATCAAAATTGGGGAGGAAGAGTCAAATTTGCAGAGGAGGAAGAGTTTTATTTCTGTTTCTTTTGGCTACCAATCTAATTAATGGCAACAGTTAATTGGATTGGTAGCCGAAAGGAACCAAAATAAAATCCCCAATTCTAAACTTCTGCAACTGATTCGTATTTCTTTCTTCTCTCTTCCATTCGGGGCTCTGTGTAAGAGTATGTACATTCCTTATTTTCAGTTGTCTCTACTCACCTTGTGTGTTGACATCCTTCGTTCCATTTACGTTCCCTCTACTGAATCCCCAGTTTCCTAATGCAGCTCCATTTGCTTTGAATTTGAACAAACATTTTGGCCTTAGTCTGTATTTTGAATGTCTGCCACATTCTGATGAAATCCAAATTTTATCAGAAAATTATAAATATATTTAACCCTTTGTTTTGACAAACAGAAATGCCATGTTCCCATGTATGCTACATTTACAGGAAATAAATAGGCTCCATCTTTTGCTATTAAATATGACTAAGGCTTATTTTTTTAAAGAACATTTACTAATGTCCTAACATCCATATATTTTATAATGTATTTTTATCACACAGCTTCTTGTCAACTTATCACCTTTGCTTAATTTCTGTGAATGGCCAAAGACAGCCATATACATACCTTTTCTTTTGGTTTAATTAAAACAGACAAATGTCTTAACACCAAAGGTCCATCTAGACTGTAAGTGAAGTTAACATTTTCAAATGCTATCATTCCTTGGCTTGGCCATTCAGGTGGTGGATGCTTGTTGGTCTCCCAAGGAGCTTCTTTTTCAAGTTCTGTGTATTCCATTACTCTTTCTACTGATATCATCTAAGGGGAGGAAGGAAGACATATATACATAAATTTCAGCTTATTGCATATATTGCAAATATTGTCTGCATGTACATGTGTGTGTGTGTAATTTTACTATAAAGATTCAATGCAAATTATTCCAGAGTTTTTCTTTTAAGCACAGATAAGAGTACGTGGTACCATCCTATGCTTACTTTATACAACTGAAAAAGTGGAAAGAATGTATCTCATGTCCTACTACAGACCCAGATCTATCATGATACATAAATCCATACATAAGCATTCATTTCTAATCAGTGGGATTAATTACAAATCTAAGTGTGTGTATAAGTATTAAGAAATTCAAGCTATGAGAGTTGTGTATCAGTCTTGGCTAAGATGACACCATTTCATTGTGTGCTGGGAAGACAAAGCTAGAAATGAAACTGCCATATGAGCTACAGGCAGACCTAAAATTATTATTAATTTTATCTGTTATTAAGCATGGCTTTGTAACTTTTACAAAAGGACTACATGTATTTCCTAGACTATGGTCAGCAAATCATAATTACAAGTAACCTCCAGCTGTCAACACAACACAAAAAACCCCCAGGTTTATGCTCAGTATGTTCTTTTATAGTCTTTTTTTCTTATATATTAACTTAAAAAAGTAAATAGGCAAACTAGAACATGCTAGTAAATATTGTAAATTGGTGGAAGGTATTTTATTTTATATATTTTGGAAAACACACAATCCTCTCCCCTGATTATAAACAAATACTTTCAAATATTTGTTAACTTACAACAAATTAAGAAGATATAAGCCTTTACAATGAATTAACCCTAAAAAATGCCATGAGGGATATAAATCAAATTTTAAAATGCAATAACAAATAAATTATTAAAAATCCCAAATCTAAAAAAATCATTTAAACAAATCTTACTTACAGAGAAGGATTAATTTCTTGTAATTTTAGTGAGTTGCAATGCAATTGTCTACACTGTAACTAGACAGTCTCCTTTCTGCTGTAAAGGGAGATTATAAAGCCTCCTTTACTATGCACGGAGAGGGACAGTCACTGGGCACAATTCATCTCAATAAATATTCAAAATCAGTCAGACAAATTATACCCTAGAAGAGGCTACTTTTCTTTATGGACTGTAAGTGGTGCCTTAATCGCTTGCTAACGTATTAATGTCCTAAGTTAATTAAGAAGAATCCCATCCTTAAGGCCTCATGTCACAACCACGAAAAGGAACCAAGAGGTGAAAAGGAAGAAATAAACGTTACCAGGTTTTCAACTTCAGCACTTTGTCTAACACCCCACTGGAATGTTCCCATGAGGGTGATTGCATAGGACAGTGCCAAACCAACCTGCCCCGCATTCAAAGCTGCAGAACAAAGGAAAAAGAGAATCAAATAAGTACACTGGTAATTACACAAAATTCTAGTTAACTTCCCTTTTATGAGGTTACTTACATGATGGAAGCATCACAGCCAGAATTTTGTTTGGTTACACTGTACTTGCCATCTGTGCAATGAGTAGCTCCAGGCAGAACAGCTACTTGCTGCATTTTTTTTTTTTTGAAGGTTTTGGAAATTGTCTGTGTATTTGAAAAGATAACCCCAATTCTCCTTGGCCTGGCATTTTATCTAAAACCTGAGGTTCAGTCTCAAGACTTGTTAGGGTCATCCCTATCTGGCTGAGCATTAGTAACTTTTCACCTTTTTCTAAGGGAATTAGATCAGCCCCTAAACCTAAGCAAAAAATGAGCGTAAAATGATTTCAAAATAAGTTATGAACATTTACATCAACTTTGTACTCTTTTAAGTGATCAGATAAATTAACAGGACAGAATACTTCTTCCCCTGTTTATATAAGCACTTATTGTGTTCAGTGGGTCTACTCTCACAAAATAAATGAATTCTGTCTGCCCCAGTATTAAGCATGATTGTCCTCTGGCTTACTTGAACTTTATCCTAGCATAGCTCTATTGACTTCAAGAGAGCTACTCCTTATCCAGAGGCGAGGAAAGATTCAGGACTATTGTTTTGACTTGTCTTTTTGCATTCTAATAACATCAAACCTAGCTCAAAATTTTCAGTGTTGAGCAGCACAGAGTGTTCAAATTTTAAAACACACATGCATATACAGAACTTATCCAAAGGAAAAAGAAAAGAAACAAAACCAGCAAATTAGCACTAATTTTCATGTCCAAGATAATTACTTCTTCCTTCATATTTTAGATGACTATCTCATTCTAGTACATCTAACCCAATTACATCCTGGATGATGCATACACTAATGACAGTTCATGAGTGACAGTGAACATAAAATGTATTATTACAAGGCGATTTTCTTTCTGGAACTGGCCTATCCTGCTGATCCAAGATATTAGAAGAGTATCCCTAGGAATTTTAGCTTGCCTTTTGGCCTACTGTGCCATGTATAGAAAGGAAAAAAGTTGTTAAGAAGCAGCTCTGTGGGTGTTTCAGTATGAAAAGCAAAGCCCTGTAGGCCCAAAAAAGAAAGGCAAAGGTGGGGAAGAAGAAAAAGATTTATTTGTTGTTATTGCTCTGAAAGCCAGAATCTCAGAAGTGAAGACTACAGATCTGCAAGTTTGTTTGCACATTTGGAGATGATGGTAGATGCACGCCTAAGCCCGGAAGATGTCTGAATTGCCTCCAGTATTTTCAGGAAAGCAGATACAGCCCCAATGCCCTAGACTGAGGAAGAGATCGTGATCTAGAAAGAAACATTTAACTTAATTACAGTCCTTAAACAATTAGAAACAGCAAACTATGAAAAAGAATTAGACATTACTATACATGGTAATTACCGGGTGAACTTTTTCTAACATCTGTACTTACTCTTGGCGAGAAGCAGGGAACCAAAAGCAACCACTATAACAAAAATGGCACAGATGGCATCCAGACGCACAGCAAACCACCTCGAGGTTGTCAAAAATAGAAACCAGGCCTCTAAAGTGTATTTTACAAAGACATAACAACAGTGGATTATTAGAAAACTAAGCTGTATAATTATTACTAAATTAATTCATGTTGGTATTATAAGCTGTTAAAAAAAAAACAACCAAACATTGCCATCTTCAAATGCATGTCTGTATGGACTGATGACGATCAGAATATTGTCCAGTTTTCCTGAAATGGCCTAACCTAGTTTTCACACTAGTAGCAACCACAGCTAGTATAACAAACAGCAAAAGAAGAAAAAGAAACAGTCAAGGCCTGAAGCATCGTCCATTTATTTTAAACGGAAGCCTTTTTTTAACTCTAGTGGACTTGGGAGTCTTGTACAGAGAGCAGAAGTACAACTACATTTGCTGTAGCTGGACTACCGTCTACAGGCTTTTAGCTAGAACATATCACAACACAACCATCAGAGCCAAGTCTTTAGAAGACAGCTGCAGCTGGTTAAGCTCCCATAAGAGCTACTTAACACAGCCAGTGGAGCTACAGACCTATTCAATTGACTAAAAGCACATATCTACTTTTGGAGAAGCTCACAGGTGGACATCTCCACTGGGCACTCACATCCAAGTGTCCACAATTTGGTGCTAAATTCCATCCCAGACAGATATGCTACAGTACAAGATACAGGAGACAGCAGGAAAAGACATTGCAATACAGAAGGCAAAGTGTTTGAATTCAAGGCCAAAACCAGAAGTCAAGTAGCCATAACAAAATACGGCATTATTTATTGCTTAGGCTGCAGTCAGATGAATTGTTCCAGCTGCTAACAAGTCACAGCAGAAGGTTACCATTCCAACCCTTTCTGCATTGCTTGTCATTACTACACGTCAAAGATCAGTGCTGTTTCAACCATTTCACTGTTCCTTAGCCCAGTGCTGGGAAAGATTCAAACTAAAAAAAAAAAAAAAAAAAAAAAAAAATCCTCCCTTTTATAAAAAAAGGGAGGCGATAAGTCTGGTTTTAAGCCAGATCATTTTGGATAGCCAGATTACAGAGTGATCAAATCAACAATTCAGCCAACAGAACTCCATGTAGCTTCTGGAGGGCAGCAGAGGGAAAGAGCAAGGATGACAAGAGGCAGCCAGGTAAGGTCCGGAGCTGGTAACTTCTTAGTCCCATTTACATCAACTCTAACTGCATATGCCTGACCAGACATTTAGCAGCTGGTTTCATTAAACACGACATTTGATACGGTTTAATGGATAGTCATACACCTAGGCACACAGAATGACATATGCAGAAGAGAGAGTGCTGCATCAAGTCACAAATCTAGTTCCAGAAACTGAATTCACCATGATAATTTAGGTACCTCTCTGAAACCCAGGAGCCGAGTGTCCCTGGACACAGTCTATGGCAGCTTCCTGGTGACATGAAAGGTCATTTTTGGTGCAATAGTGTACCTGTAAGACCAGGAAATGGGACACTTGGGTTGTAGATTTTTCAGCTCCAAGGTTTTGCTCCATTGATCCCGGTGTCCAGGAAGGTGTACTAATCTGCCAGTTTGAGATGGGTCATTCTGCAACCTCCCTATGTAACCGGGATCACTGTGCACGCAGGAAGGAATATGGCAATCATGGGGACTAACAAAAGACTCATCATGGTGTAACTTCTGATTACTCGTGAGCTTGCTTATAGAGATGTTGCACTGGCAGGAAGGAAACTTCAGTTTGGTCAAACCTCAGCATGACTTTTAGATGTTTTTTATCTAAAGATTATTTAATATCAAATTCATAGGCATCCCTGAAAGAGGGGTCGAAGCGAGTGTCCTGTTTCCCACGCTCAGCCCTAAATAGAGAGGAGGATACCACTCCAGCCAAAAGCGCTAAACAAAACCATTGCTGGTTGGGAGAGCTTTCTGCGATGCAGGAAAGAATTTAAAACTCTTTGGGAGACTTAAGAATCCAGGACTTCAACTTCGTGAGCTAGTATGAAAGGTATCCTCTTTTATCGGCTATTGCTTATACACATTTAGCATCAAAGAATCCTTCAGGGTGGAAGCAACCTCAGGAGGTCTCTAGTTCAACCTCCTGCTCAAAGCAGGGTCAGCTCTGAAGTCAGATCACGTTGCTCGATGCGTTATGCAGTTCAAGTCTTGAAAATGTCCACGGATGGAGCCTGCACAACGTCTCTGGGCAACCTGTTCCTCTGCTTGACTGTCCGCATGGTGAAAAAGCTTTTCCTTGTAGCCAGGTTAAACCTCTCTTGTTTCAACTTATACCCATTTTCTTGGTCCTCCCACCACGTACCACTGTGAAGATCCTGACTATCTTTTTCGTAACATCCTTGCAGGTACTGGAAGGCAGCTATTAAATCCGCTGTAAGCCTTCTCTTCTGCAAGTTCAACAAGACCAGTCTCCTCAGCTTCTCACAGGGAGATATCTCCTGTTAGTCCCGTAACCATCTTAGTGGCCCCTCCACTGAGCTCACTCCAGTTTGTTAGAGTCTTTCCTGTATCTGGGGGTCCAAAACTGGATGCGGACTAACAAGTGCTGAGGGGGATAATCACTTCCCTCCTTCCACTGGCTGTGCTCCTGTTAATACAGCCCAGATGTTGTTGGCCTTCTTTGCTGCCCAGGCACACTGCTGGCTCATATTCCCTCCGAGGACCAAAAACCACACAGACGCTAAGCAAGCTGGTATAACCCAAATACTCTGGTGGGAAAGACACCAAGATGAAGCATGTAGGTACACAAAAGAGTGCGACTATAAGCACTGAAGCTTGATGTCAAAAGCAGGCTCCTGAAGTGCCCAGGAGGGTTGTTACTGACAGTTTTGTTAGAGATGCATAAAATTGACTGGAAAATAGCGTGTTTATGTTCCTTAGATCTGACCTCAAAACACAAGAAAATATTTCTTTTAAAGGTCATGATCCTCTTTGTATAGTGAAACTTTTATATGCAGTTTATTGACTAAAGATGTCTTTTAATACAAAGCTTAAAAAACAACTTAGTGTTCCCTTGCTATCAGCTACTGTAAAATTGATTTTGTCAGATAACTAGCAACTTGAAAATATTAAAAAAATGGGGAATTCAAAGCTAGAGGTGCCTCCCTGGAAGATATGTTACTCTGGTCACAAGTCACTGGGCTCAACACAGAGGTCAGTGTGCACGATTCTACAGCCTGTGATAAACTGTACGTCACAAAACATCAACTGGTCTGGTCTGAAACCTTTAAAGTCTATAAACTACAAAAAAGCCATAGAATATATTTGTATGCCTTACGACAGAGAAAATTCAAGATCTTACCTAACAAACACAAAATTGCAAACTTGCATTTTGCTGCATCTTGAAAAACATTGTAATGGAGAACATTTAATCAACAGAAGGTAAAGAATCACAGCGCAAACCTGAATTACATTACTTATGCTTGCAGAATACTAATATTTTATACCTTCTGGTCATGTTAATACCGTATATTAGATTTGAGCCCTGAAAGCTGCTCAAAGGAAGAAAGAAGTGAGATTTATGAAACTTTTCCAAGATGATTTATATTAATCATCTCTGCCCACTCCTAGCACACTACATAATATTAAATGCTTCATAATACAGCTTGTTTCCTCCTCCCTCTCTGTTTAAAGATGGAATCCAGGAAAATGTCAAAAATGATTCTTTAAATATTCTTATCAGGTATACTTTAAAATGTTTATCTTAGACATTGTTAAAACATATGCGCAGGTATCTCAAATTATATTACAGCCCAAAGTAAACTCTCCAAATCTAGACAGATAATAACTTTTTTGTTCTAACAGAGAAATTTTACCCTAAAGAGACAAATGCACAGCTCCTACTGATTTCAATGTACATTATACACATGTCGCTGAGGGCATAAGACATTTCCCTCCTACAGAGCAAAGTATTTGATTTCTCACGTCAATTCATCACAAACCTGAGTGGAGGTCTTGGTGTGCATCAAATAATTTTTGAAATTTTTCCTCTGCTTTCAAAGCCCGAATAGTCCAAAGTCCCTGGAGAGATGACGACAAGTGGGAGAACACTGGACTTCGAGCTACAAAGGGAAATGAGAGTAACTTAGCAATAGCTGAAGGACTACATTTAATTCTTTTTGTACCACACTAATCTTTAATCCTACTACTTTATATTTAACTATACAAGTTACTGTAATGCATCCTTTTAGAACAAGTATGTGATGTCTTTAACCAAAGTCCTCCTACTCAATTAGAATCAGTCAGACAGACAGGCAGATTAATTTATACAAAAATGTCTTATGGTTTTAACAATAACTGTCACTGAAGAAAGTCTTTGAGCTTTATTAATGACATGAGGCACCCATGTTTGTTATTCATAATGCTTAATATTTCATATCATAGTCAAGCTAAAGTCAGGCACAAGAGTCAGATTAGGTCAGAAACACCATTAGTATGTGCATGCAAGGTCCCAAAGACCAGCAACTTAGCATCTTCTTAACTAGCTTTACTTACAGATAGTTAAACTGACATCCCTAAGGTTTATCATTACGCAAAAAAGGAGTTAAGTATGTAATTCACTACTTGAGAACCAAGGCAATAAGGAACTTATTTGCATAGCAAAAGAAAAAAATCTTTGATGGATTGTCTATAAAATACTACCATTTTACATAATAATAAGCAGGGTTCAAACTAACATTAAGTCCCGCCAAACTACATACTTGTGGATTCTAGACGTTTAATATCTCTTGAAGTGTCTAAGAAATACCGTCGAAGAAAAATGAAAAGAATAAATAGTGGAATTAAGGGGATGAGTATCCAAGGAATCACTGCCACAGCCACAGCCACCACACCAAAAATCTGTAGGAGAGTCTGCAACACAATAGAAACAAAATAAAAAACTCTTTTCCAGAAGAATTTAATTCAGAACAAGTATAAAACTATTTAACACTACTGAAACACTTAAATATTTAAACGTAACTACCGAATTTAAGAGAGGATGCATTGTATAACATACGAGCGACATCTATTTTTAAGCAATTTGAAGAAATTACAGTAATACCTAATTTGACTAATTGTGCAGTTTATGGTTTTCTTCTCTATTATTTGTTCTTTAAGAAATGTCTTTACAACATTGGTTGACTGAACATTAGTGTCTTCCTTTGTGGACTATTCTGTGACTGCTGTAACAAAATAATAGACGATTAATGAAATAGACAACTAATCTTTAATGGATCCAAGCTATATGGTGAATCAGGGATATGTGTTTTCACTCCAGGTAAAAAGAAACTGGTGAAAGACTGGCTTTCAGCTGAATGACTTGATAGCCGGAAGACAGACTTTCAACACAGACTTGTAACTTTTTTCCTAAAAACAACTTTGTCCCATTTAAACAGAAAACCCAAGATCAGAGAAAGTGAGCTTTTTCTTCCCAAAGGATTGCATTGGGACAGTTACAAATAAGACAAAAACATGAAACGCTGCAAGAAGTGTCACAAGAGGCTCATTTTAGCAGGTTTACTTTAGAGTACGAGACGAACAGCTAGGCTAAACCTGAACTTACTCTTAGAAAACTAGATATAATGTGGAATGAAGCTTTCTTGCTTAGGACAGTGGATCCCGGCCCAACTTTCTGAGTTAAATCTCACATTTCCTGCAGACCACTTCACATCCTTCACAACAAACTTTCAGTTTGAATACACTATGAGAAGCAGTATCTGCACACAAATTGCTTTCAGAACACCAGCTGTGTATGTATGTATGCATGCCAGAAGTCCTGGCATACTGAAATCAGGGTGTGTCCATCTGCTCCTTAAAAAAGGGGAAAAAACCCCCAAAAACCAACATACAAAAAGAAACCCACCCTGTACAAAAACCAGACAACTGAAATTCTAGCTCAACACTAAATTCCTGTATTATATTCATTAACAAATTCCTTAGAAATGACAGTATTTTCTAAAATGTCTCCATTTTATGGACTGTAGGGGAGCCGCCTTCTTCATCATCACATACAACACGCAAGCAGATTGCAGCTGAACTTTGTGGCTGCCTGATTTTTGGATGCCAAAAATTCATTAGTGACCACTGGGTCCTGAGAATGTGTGTCTTACAGCAAAAAGGCTTCCGTCCCTTTATCTGTGCATCAGGCTGGAAAAGTTCAGCAACATGTCAGCTAAGGTCGGATACCAGAGAGCTACCTGGATTTTCAAACACTTTCAATGGAAGTGCCTATGAAACATTGCATTTCCTGTTGCGCTTTTGGTGGCCCCCACACACACACATGCTCTAAAGCCAAAACCCAGCACAACCTTTTCCCCTACATCTGTTTTTTCTTGAGGCTTCTCCGACTTTACCCTAATTTCACCTGACCAAACAGCAAACCCACACACCTTATGCATTACAACTGCATGAGTCAGCACAATTCAGTCTTCGGCTCTAGGCAAGATCTTAGCTCATGATAGAAGATTTATCAGCGTAGCAGCCCTGCATCTCACAGATCCTGAAAGCGCATTATAGGGTTTCATAAAATCTATTAAGGAAAATAGCTATAGGGTAGGTATGGGGTAGGAGCTCTGAAGGAAGCTGTATTACCACTACACTGCTCATCTGTGGGTTAAGGTGTTGACGGCATCATGTTGTTTGACCTTCTAGATACCTACAGTAGATTGCAAACATTTTACCTAGATTTCATCACGAGGCGGTACGGTGGCAGCGAGAGTGCACGGTATTTCACTTGGACCAATTATGCACACGGTTATGTCAGCACAAAGCAAAACAAAGCACCCTGATTCCTCACCAGCGCTGCCGTCAGCCCTTCTCTACCTTCTACTTCTCTGGCATTCTTTAAAACGCTGAAAGCGTATTTCATTTTTATCTTGGGATGAGAAGGGAAATAAAGATTCCTGACTTCCGCCAAATTTTCTCCTGTCTATATCACTGTTGTTCCCAGCACTGCTCATTGCCTCTTGCAAAGCCTGTCAGCCATCCATATGCTAGCTAATTTCTAAAGGCTCCCTCACCTCCATCCTCAATGGCAAACGGAGATCAAAGTCTGTTCCTTCCAACAACTCACTCCCAAATCTGCTTTATACACCTGCTGCCTTCCCCTTCTCCCTCCGCCACCTCCTAGACAGTCACAGAAAAGCAGTCTCTTCTGCCTCCTCATACCATCAGCTGCAAACCTGATGTGAAGCATTGAGGAAAGCTGCTTCAAGGAAAAGAATTCCCAGGAAAATAAAATGTTTCTTAACAAAAAAATAAAAAAAAGCCAAACTGAAGTTTTAGTGATGATAATCTACAACGTATTGCAAAGTGCCGGTGGGGGTGGGAGTGGGAGTAGAGCTATTAGGATCCAGCTCATGTAAACAAAGCCTTGCTATGGCGAAAATACAGGGAAGGAAAAGATGGTTAGGATGACTAAAGTAAAAATCCGACACCGCCTTTGGAAGGAATTTTAGATGAGCCTGCACCACCTTATCATTATAAAAATTTATGATAGGGTGGATCAGTCATGTGTGTTGTTTTTTTGGAAAACCAAACTTGCATATAAATTAACTCTTAATGAAGTAGTCTGAAAGCCAGACACAACCATTTGCAGACTGTAATCATGCAGTTACTGCGTGAGGTAAGGCAAAGGTTTTAGTTCCCAAGTTTCACAAGAGATAACTAACCTCTTCAGCTGGAGACTGCCCCAACTTCTAGTAGATTCACTGTGTGCAAGCAGGAGGACCCGAGACAATCAGTAGGCTGACGATAACGATAACACCAGCAGTCTGACTGCTCTCCTCTCTGGAGACAAGCAGTGAGCTAGCTATTCACTTTGCACAGCAAGAAACACTCAGGACTGGATATCTAGACCTGGTCTAGCAGGATCAGCTTACAACTGAAAATTTTAAGTATGCAAGATTTCCCTACATAAAGAAATATGGCCTACAAAATCACTATCTTTTACTGTATTTCTTAATTTTAGCATTTAAAAGTCTTCTGTGATGACCATGCAGAAAACAATAGCCAAATTTAAAAAAAATAGGAGCTGATTAATTACAGTTTATAGCTATTGCAGAGTATCGGAAACAAGGCCACCTTACACAAAAGACAACAGACGCACAGGCTACCGAGACTAAAGAGACCTGGATGGAGAAATCTAATTTGCTTCCATATGGAGCCATATTGTCCAACGTCCACCTTAAAACTTGCTTCAGTTTCCCTGGACAAAGAACAATCTCCCACTCACAGACCGCATGCACTCTATCCCTCGAGTACAGAAAAGCACATGCTCTTTCTGTTGGGAGTCATCCTGCTGCTTGCAAGAGTCCTGAGATATTTCCTTCATGCTTTGGTCAGTCACTCCATTCACTGTGGCTTATTTTTCCCCTCAAGAAATCTCCTGTCCTACTGTCTCGCTAGAGCAAGCATACCCTCCTATAACCCTCTGGGGTAGTGAATGCTCTGATCAGCACATTAACTTGCGAAACATGTGCTTTTTCTTCATCTTCTGATGACCTACATATTCGTAATTCTTATAGGTGCCGAGAGTGATATCCTAGAGTTTCTATCTCAAACAGGTCTTGATCTAGGAAGAAAAAGGTATTTCTGCACCACAACCACACAACAGAAAAGCATTTAATGCAAAGTAAAGCAACAATAAGAAAAAAACCCATAAAAATCTGGAAAGTGGGAATTACATACTATAAGCCATATATAAATCACAAGCTATATGCTTTTCCCTTTCTTGCAGAAACTATACCATTTATATAATGTTACAAATCTTACGACAAATTGTAAACTATTTGAAGTCATTTAATAAAGTTGACAGGACAAAATGCAAAAGCAAAATTTAGAGGGTTCAAGATGTCTCATAAGAATGTCTACCCTTCCATCCTATAGATCACTACCATTCCATATCAGTTACACCCTGAGCTCAATTTTTCATGTTTGGCTCAAGTACTTCTTTGAAAAAGGCACCCAGCCTTCACGTAGAGATGTTTTGAACCCCTCGGTCTGCTGACACTTTGTTCCAGTGGGGAGGTACCCTCACTTCTTAATCATTTATCTCCTTGTGAAAGTACCTATCAATCGCCTCTGTCTACTCTCTCATGAGCTGAGTAGAGTCAGATCTTTGAGGTCTTCCATCGTCTTCCGTCATTCAAAAATAAATTAAATTTTGCCTTTTTTTTTTTTTTTAAATGGACCTTACAATTTATTTCAGCATCTCTTAAAAAATATACGCATAAGGGGTACCATGCAGTTGTGTGTCTGTGTAAGTGCCTAGTGTGATGCATGACGCCAAGCTGGGTTTGACAGCTATGATATAGCAGTTACTACCATAAGAACCACACCGTTCTGGACTTGCAGCTGGTGACTTGGTAGGATCTCTAATGAGCGAGTGGAGCCCAAGGGAGGGGATTTGAGACTCAGAAACCTGAATGTGGGAGTCTACATGTGACCTGCATAGCAAAGCTCCTGTCCTATTTAGCTGAGTTTAGAAAGTCATTCAGCTAACCTTTCAGTGGATGCTTAGTTACCCTATAGTTGAATATTCTCGAGAGTCCACTAACTGTATTGACTAGATTCCCTCTGACTACAGCAAAGTAAGCATCTGAAGCCCAACCAGCAGATACCTAAATTGTAATGACTGAATCTGCAGTCAAAGCCCACCCAAGAACTGTGGTGTTCCAGGACCGGTTTTACCAATATTTAAGCAGAAGTCAAACACACCTCCCCCTTAGACTCCTACTCCCTGGACCCTAATATGCACTCCCAAGGATTATATTAGCTCATGGACACTGCCACGAAACCATACGAATTTAATAACAGCAACAGTGCATATCCTGCATATCCTGGATTTCAAGTTTGCAACCCTAACTACATTAACTTAGGGCACTTGCAGTCAGGCTGTGCTGTCTGAAGTAAAGCCAGGTCAAGAAACTACAAAACTCCACTCTGTTCGTACTTGCTTGGCATCACCCTTCCTCCTCTTCCCCTCCCCCTGACTAAAATTATTTCCTCGTTGGCTCTGCCAAATAACTGCATGCACAATCAATCCCTAATCCAGTTCTGACATTTTCTTTTTCCTTGAATGCTTTTTTTAACACGCTTTTTCAAACGGGACTGTTTGGACTGACGGTCCTACAGCAATCTTAAAGCACAACTGCACAGGCAGCTGGTTACACTGGCACACCAGAGGACAAGCGTCCCTGGGGAGCAGACATTGCAATGAGCAGATCAGAGTGATAAACGCTTCACTCAGGCCAGCTGCATCCAAAGCAGCATATTGAACCACACAGTAGACTATTTGCGTTTTTTCTCCTTTATTAAAAAAAAACCCAACCAAAACAAAAAACAACCAAACAACAAACCTGGAAACATCCAAATAGAAACCCTTTACCTTTGTACCATAATCCTAGTACAAAAACAGCTCTACTTCATTTTACTCACTTAAAGTGGCCAAGTTGAGGCATGTAGTCTTGTCTTTAAACTATCTTTTTAATAAAATGTATGGGTTTTCTTTCGGAACTAGTTAAAAAAAAGTACATATGGCTGTTTATACTCCTGCTTGCATCAAACTGTCAGGAACAGATTTGTCTTGAGAGAAAAAAGCAATGAAGGCTTATGAGTACAGGAGAAAAAGTGTTCCAATATTTAAAAGACATCTCAGACTTCATCCTTTACTGAAGCAACCAGTGACAGCAATCTTTGACAGGAATGACAGCTCTCAGTCAATATTAATTCAGCTTTAGGAAAATGTGCATCCACGAGAAAACTGGGAATATAAAGACAAGACAACCAATACACTGAAAGGGGAAAAAAGGCACAGCTGGGAAAGAAATGAAAATTGTAATTTCAGATAAACTGAGTGAAATAAAAACGTAAGAACTAAATACTGCCAGCTCTAAAAGCTTCAAAACCAGCAAGCTCGTCTTATCTTCTGTGAGACATCCTCTCCTCCTCTGAATCCTGCTATTTGCAATTAGTCGACAAGAGGTTACCTAACTAAATCCATATGTCACTGCAAATGGGCTGAATACATCTCTCAGGTATACCACAGAAATGTATTCAAAATTCCCAATCACATCCTTAATGCTAGTACCTTCCATTTGTTCTTGTCTCTATAAGATAGTCTTTCTGGATCATTGTTCTTCCAAGCAAACAAGCATATACTTAGCTCCTCAGGGCAAACGTTTTTGGTGCCACCAACATGCTCATTCATTTGACTTGGCATGCATTTTGTCATTAAGTGAGAAGCCTTAATATTTGTTTGAGATCATGGCGAACTGTGCCCAATTGCTCTTTAACAAGTGACCTTACAATAAAAAGGGTGTTTTCTTTAATACATTGGCACTGCCACCATTCTGTTGTATTTAAACAGCATCCTATCATCAATAATCTCTTACCCTACAACAAGGGTTAGAAATAAGCTTTCTGGGCACCCTGGGCCAAGAAGTTTAACTCTCTTATGCAGGTCTCAATCATAATAGCAGTTCTCAAAAATCACAGTCCATATGTTGTCTGAGACTTCTAGACATTGACACTTTAGAAACATGCATAATCAAGCTCTGGACCTCGTGATTCTGTCAGACACTCAAAATATTCGTCCTTTAAAACTCCGCATTACATTCCTACATCATATAGAGGTTATTTTCCTTTTTATAATAAATTATCTCCACTCATGTAAGAAGTTAGTTGCCAGGGTCCTTTGGCCACAGTAATAAGTCGTTTCCAGCTAATACAGACTTTCCATGAAAAAACCAAGCTTTTATCGGAGCCAAAGCTATGGCCTCTACTATGGCATCTCTACATGCAGCTCCTGTTCATACCCACTGTACATGGAAACCAATACTGTCACACAAAAAAGGACAGTGCCAACACCCATTCTTATAAATGTCTGTGGACAATGTATTTTTCTATTTATAAGCAGTAAAAACTTGAGGAGGACCTTTAATTTGATTTTCTCAAATGCTTTTCTTTTATTGCACCTTGTACCCACTAGGCACTTCTGCACAAAAGTGTTCTCGGTGATTCGGGCAGCAAGGCACAACTTGGCAATGAGGATCTATATAAAAGTGAAAGGTCCTCTTCTTGAAGTTATAAGGAGTTAATTGTAACTTTATTCTGATCTCCCTACAAAAATGATATAAAAAGTTAATATGTTTTGTTGTTCAGCAGTGTTAAGTTTGTCGTCTTCTCCTGTAAATGTCCGCACTCCCTGGCTATATTCTTACACTGTTCTTTTCCCAAGGAAAAAAAGGCGCACACACGAAAACTATTCACATAAACTATAGTGCTCTTTGTACCATGACAAATATATCTTTCTGTGCAACACCTCAGATGCCAAGCACAATTTTACATGGTAGCTTGAGGAAACGGCATTAATCAGGGAATGTAGAACATGCACACACACATGCTTTGCTTTCTCAACAGCTCTTGCCAGAACCTGCCTGAAACAATACAGAAAAATGTCTGGCACCACCCAACCCTCCCAGAGTTACTCTTCTTCTCAGGTAGCGGAAAGCATCCCTTTCCATTATATTAATTTAGGGGGTTTGTGACTCCAATACCCGCCACCATTGCCAAGTGCGGTCACTTTGATGGCTGTTCCACTTGTTTCAAGATTCCCAGAGCAATGCATTTTTATCTCTCTATCAGTCCCTGTGGCCAAATAACTGATATTTTTAAAGGAAAATAAAGAATGGCTTGACAATTTCTGTTCCCCTCCTACCTCTTAGAAGCCATTTCCAAAACTCTTCCCCAGCTATATAAGCCCAAGACACCCCCACTGAGCACAGACCCTGATGAAATCAAAACATTTGATTCAGCAATGGGTACTTTTCTCTTTAGTACTACTACAAATGGTGTATTTCCTACTTCATTCTTTGCTCACATGTTCAGCACTTTATCAGCAGAGGCTGATTCACCAACATTTGTCCTTGGTCTTATCCCACTTACAACACTTCTAAAAGCAGTTTTTCTTTGAGTGATAATTACTGCTTTCTTTCCATAGAAGGGGCACATATATACAGAACAAAATAAAATAAAAAAAAAAAAATCAACAAATATCTCACTGCTTTCAGGCTATTAGATTGCAGGAGGCAGATCTTACAAGTTGATACAAAATGATGCAAAAAAATAGAGAGTAAAAGGACTGGGAAGGCATAGGCCTTTTGACACCCCCAGCACAAAACTGTGAATGCTGCGGTACTAAACAGGGAATGGACCACAGAAAGCAGCCAGCTTCTCATGCTCTCCCCAGATAGCATCTCCTATTGCTACTGCTAGAGAAAGACCACGGGCATGGGCCTAGATGGACCACTGCTGTGACCCTGCATGGCCTTATTTAGTGTTCTTATGGTCTAGTCCATTAACTTATTTGCTAAAATACTGTCCACTGTTCCTATGAGGAATTCCTCTGAGCTAATGATGATGTTACCGTAACCTTTTCATCCATGCTGTGCACGTTTTTTCCCAGTTCTTTCAAATGTTTGGCAAAATTTTGCTTACCACAGATGCTGCTGCCCCATATGTCGCAGTTTTGCAAACTCTGTCTTTGAGCTATATGGACTTTCCTGCCTCAGGCCTCCTGTCCCTCATGGCTGTAATGCCAGAGCAGCCCTGCGCCCTCCCCAAGAATACCTCATTTTCAACTGCGTGACCTTTTCCGCTCAGCCAAGTCTAATTGTTTTGCCAGAAGTCAATTCTGGGTCTTTCAGCAACTTTAAAAGCTTTGTGCTACATTTGAACTGTGGGCTCTTCTGTTAAAAAGAGTATCAGTTCTTCAGTAACGCAGCTCTTCAGCCTTACAGCAATTACAAGCTTTTAAGCATTTTACTGTTTGTTCTTGCTATTTAAAATACACTATTCATATATTTATTTTTAGGTGGAATGAAGTACTACTCATATTTCTGTAAGTTCCACAGAGGCCCCTCTGCCCCAATTAAATGAACACTATGAAACATATTAAGGACTACGGCATCATCTATCCTAAGAAATAAAACTACCTTCTGCTCTTTTCTGGTCGCACTGCTTCATAGCAGATACGCAAAAAATGCTCTTTAGCCAGTCTCTGGGTTTTTTCCTAACTTCCCCAGAGCTTTGCTGCTCTGATAGGGCTATAAAATACTACTTTCCTGTTCAAAATAAACTCTTGACTCATAATTCTCCAGTACTACATTCTGTTCAGTGATCACTCAGCTCCAGGAAGCTTAAGAGTGGCCTGACGCTTTCAGCAACCGTATTTTAACTCATCAGCACGAGCCTCTCACCACCACCATCAGGTTTCACTCAGTTCAGCCATTCTCTGCAAGTACAGAACCCACTGGCATCTAAAGAAGTAAAAAGAAACTTCCTTGGCAGAGAACAAACATTATTTACTGTGGCAAGCGCATGCTTATTCATAATTTGTTACAAATATGCTCCAAGACCATCAGGAAGACTTTTCAGGAGTTTATTTATCACAAACCATCAACAAAGACACACTTACTAAAGTAAGTAACTGATACCAGGTCTGACCCCAAAATCCAGACTTTCTATCAGTGAGAAAAATGAAAAATTATTTTTCTCAGTATCATGTTATTTTCTCAGTATTATGTTAAGTTTAACAGAAGGATGGACAGAAGGAATTGGGTACCAAAGCCAGCATGTTTTCAATTTTAGAAGGGAAGATCTAAACCCATTATTTTAGCATATGACTGACTTCCATAGTAAGAGAGCTCTGCTTATTTAGACATTAACATTAGACTGATTTCCAATAAGAAAAATAGAAAGAAAAAAAGATTTAGGGATGCGATGGTGGAAGAAAATGCAATCACTCAGCATGTTATTCTTCCACAGTGCAGAAATACCCATTATCGAGCCCTTGAAAGAGCCTTTCTTAACACACGAATTTTTACTATTTCAAGAGTGCAATCCAAATGAATTAATTTATTCAAACGATACAGAACTATCCTGTAATGTAGATGTGACACAAAGAGGTATAAGCTTCCCAAAGACATGTTACATTCAGTTCCCAGCTGAACTCTCATCTTTAGCTGTATAAAACTGCCCACACTGCAGCCTCTACCTTTTGAAGAACAAACTCGACGGAAGTTTTCAAATCTGCTGCAGAGTTCACCAGGCAGCCACGGTACCAGCTTCAGCAAGAAAAAAGTTCTTATGTTCTGCATGAGATGCACACATAACCCTGGCAGTACATTTCTAGGAGATGCAGTCTTTTTTTTGCTAAAGATAATTCCTTATCCCATGTTTGTTTTGGGCATAAATACGCATAATGATTTAACACACACACACACGCACGATAGCTATATGGCTTAGTAATTCAAATTACCTCCAAGTTTCTCCTTCCCTCTTGAATCAAAAGTGAAATCTCCAGT
Organism: Nipponia nippon; assembly: GCF_047370975.1. Classification (NCBI taxonomy): domain Eukaryota; kingdom Metazoa; phylum Chordata; class Aves; order Pelecaniformes; family Threskiornithidae; genus Nipponia; species Nipponia nippon. Next base: position 74,949,004 of record NW_028262336.1, on the reverse strand, counting down.
CCTTTTGCCGAACAGTGAAATCCTAATTTGTTTGTAGGCACACATTGTCCTATCTATAGTGTATCAGTAGTTTAAGGCAATCTAGAAGATTTGTACTTATCACCATTTGGAACAGGATTGTTACACTCTATGACTGACAGCAGAATTATATCTAGCTACTGTGAAGTGTTAGAAATGTTAATGATCTTCAGAAGTCTTAAAAATAATCATCGGTTTAAGCTACAGATGTGAAAGGTTGCAATAATGCTTAAAAAGTCGGGTAAATACCTATAAATAACAACAAAAATTCCCACTCTAGCACCAAAAGCAGAAGTAGTACATATAGAAAGATGGACCAAAAAGAAAAGGAGAAAACTGCAGAACCTAAGTTCGCTTACATCCAAGTATTTCTTTGCCCTCTTTCACAGCAAGACAAGCAAACAAGAAAATACCTTCCAACAGATATAAAGGGCCCCAGACGAATGGAATCTCTCTCTCAAACTTTTACAAATTCCACCTTAACCAAACGAGGGGAAATTCCCAGACAACACAGAACTGAGGCACATCACTGGACTTCCATACAACTATCCCGCTTTCTAGTAGCTGAAAATGTATTGAGAGTAATCTGATAAAGAAAACAAAGAAGCCAATTTGGAGAAGAGCAGATTTAAACCTGATGAAAATTTTGTATTTACAGGTTTCAGCTGGACATACCAAAATACTGCAAGAACAGCTACTTTTTTGTCTTCCTACTACTAAGCCACGATCTGTTCAAAATGTTAGAGAAATGAAGAGGAAGACTGCATCTCATGACGCTCGCATGCTCTAGACAAAGAAATACAGAACATAGAATTCCAATAAGTGAAAGCTAGCTTTATTTTCCTGAGTACTATATTCAAAAGAGCAGTATTCCACATTTCCTTGAGAAAATGGAAGGCACAGCACAGTAACGAAAGTGATACCTACATATTTACTATATAAACAGACAAGTATGAAAACTAAAAGAAAAAAGAGGTAAGAAAAACAAGAAAAACAGAAAAGCAGTAAAGGAAACCCCAGGAAGCAAGACGACAAAAAGGTAATGAAATCATATTTTTCAGTATTATTTTATCTTCTTTCCCGTGTTAGATAATGGGTTACATTTTCAAATTTTATTAATAGTAAGTAAATAGAAATCCTAACATATTTAAAAAGTTATGTCATGTTCCCACACCAATTAGTTTTGTTACTGCAGTGATAACTGTTGCCTGGACACTAATACGTGGAGAATGACACACCTATAGATTCTTGTAAAAATTCTACACACTAACGCAAATAGGAAAAATAAACAGGATGAGGGAAAGGATTGGGCTGGCTTACATATGACCACTATAGTGAGAACAGACTTTTGGCTTTCCCTAGAAAACCGAGGTCCATGTAAACAGGAATCCACCTATTAGCAGCGACTCCAGACTTTACACATTTTATCCTATACACATACCAACAATCTGAGTAAATATGCAGTCCGTATGATGCAAGACACTCCATCCTTACCTTCAAAGGAATGTGATGACAGGTAGAGAGTAAAGACCAGCAATAGCTTTGGCATAGATTATCTCCACGGCTGGTCACCATCAAGAAGACTAATTGGCTACTGGGATTTAACAATCAAGGCATTCAAGGACAGAGGAATGAAAGGTCAACAAAGAACTGCATTATTTAGACAAGTGTCTGTGCTAAACACACAGCTCCTGCATGTTGGTCTTGGAGACACAAGTGCAACCCAAGCCTCCTCTTACTCCTCAACCTCCCACCCCTCTTTTTTTTTTTGCAGGGGGGGATGGGGATATGGGATGATGATGACCGGGCAGGCAGGACGGACAGTTTTTTGTTTGTTTGTTTTTAATGCAGTGTATAACCCCTTTTTATTTCAAAGACAACAGCAAAACTGAAAGCACATACAAATATCAAATAACTGTACTGAAAATTTGGTTTTTTTCATCATAATGATCATTTTAACCTTTTCTGAAATTAGAGCTCAAAAGTAACCAATGGAAAAATATATACCCCTATTATTTTTCTTTAAGTTTTAATTGGTCTTTCATTATGCACTAGCAAGATGCACTGTAGTATGCATCTTGGGAATGTACACTTAGAACATCAGTTCCACGGAGAAAAAGGTCAGTGAGATTTCAGTAGTCAAGTGCCACCAGGCAACTAGGTTTTTTAATTTACTTATTTTTCATTTAAACCTCAGCACAGCTGCAGAATCTTGTGATCTAACCATCAAGCAAAACTACCCGGATTCAGCCAAAGGGAAACCAAAAGGTGTCTCCAAGATACAGGTCTGCTCTACATACCAGGCTAAAGAGAATATGCTGACATTTAACATAGATCCCACCCACTAGTTATTTTCTCACAACATATTTATGATCATATTTTAAACGCACACATACAAACACGCAGAAAGAACTATTCTTTAACGAATAAAAATATCTCTTAAAACTCACACATGCATACATACAAAACCCGGCTAAACTGGAAAAAGCAACACAACAAACCCCCCAGAACCCCACCTCTCACAGAAATCACAAAATAACGTCATTGTTAAACCAAAAGATCCTGGAATTCCTTCTACACACTTTCCCTGACATCTTCACACAATAAAATGCAGGGGTCAGTGGTACTGAAACAAGGAACGGCAGTTCCACTCTTGTGCACATAAGAAAGCAAGTGACCCAAGCTATTATTCCAGTCTGAGGCACTTTTTGTTCTTAATATCCAGATGCAGCAGCTTTTTTTTTTCCCCCCCTTTTTTTTTAAAGAAATGACTGTGGACACCTCCTTCACATTTTCCTTTTCTTCAGCATTTTCACTTCATAAAGCTGCAGTCAATGTGTTTTGTGTGTGGTGAGAAGGGAATGGCACATTCAGTGGTGGTCTCAGCCACAGCCTACATTGGTGGCTCAAGTAGTCTCAGGATTAGGTCTTTGTGTGTGATGAAAGGATATGAAAAGTCAGTTATTTAAACTCAGTCAAGCTGTTGATTTTGGGGAGGAAAAAGGTTTTGCAATTCAGTTTTCCTCAATAAATCACTGCCCTTTTCCAAGGGCAGCTGCAGATAGTTCACATGTTCACAGTGTTCTCCAGAAACAAAACAGATCACGATTTTTTCCCCCAGTCCAACATAGGGGAAGAAATCAAAATGAAGGGGCCATCACATTAAGTTACTCAAATTCACTAGAAACTAAAGCAGAAAATCAATTCTGTTAACAGGTAATGAGATCACTGAAGAGTTAAAAGGACAAGAAACTATGGGGAAAAAACCCACCCTTTAAAATTTATCATGATAATTAACAAAACAAAACAAAACAAAAAGTCTGAAATACATTTCACCATCCTATGTATTCAATCAGTTTCTAGATACAATTTTCAACCAGTAGTTTATCAGTTTGGGTACTGATCACCTAAGATGACAGTTCAAAGATGTTAAGCCTCTGCAGATATATCACAAGCCAAAGTGAGATTCAGGTACTAAAAAAGAAGCCTTTGATGAGCTCTCAAAAATATAGCATCCAAAATACTGGCCACTTAGGAATATCTGGGCTAATGTGCATAAAATACTATTAAATATATTGGATTCTTAATTCCTAATACTTCCTCATTAAATTCTTTTATTCTATCCCTTGGCTGACCTTTTCCCAAATTAGTATAGTGTGTTTTATTAGTGCTGCACTGAGCTAGACATTGCTATGTATTTTAACCATGACATTTTAAACTACAAGCCCCACACCTACCAGTGAAGTCCACATCAACAGAACCTTGTACTCCCACAGAGTTTAAGGCAGGAGGAGGAAAAACACTTGGTTACAACACTGAGTAAATCAGCTGGTATTTTCAGAGGAGCCTAAGAAAATTAAGTAACAAAATCCCAGTCATCTTAAATGGCACCTGACTTCCTTAAGTCCCTTTGGACTTATTTATAGGATGATCAAGTTCATATCACTAAAGGAAGCATTTCTGCAATTATTTGCGTTTGGGTAGCTCTTTGAGGCTGCTGTCAGACCTGCCCTCTGATTAAGCTAACAAATACATAAATAAAGCATATATATCTAAATGAAGTAGATGTTTAAATCCCCCTAGAAAGTTTTAAAGCAAGGTAATGGCTTTCACACAAGTAGTCCCTTACCTGAGGAGATTGTAACTTAGTTGGAAAACACCCACCAAAAAATAGGTAGGAAAAAGAAAGGGAGATGCAGAACTGAGGCTAAGGAGGCTAACGGTACTAATGCAAGTGATTAAAAACATGCTCAGAAAAAAAAAAAATACACCATCTTCACTAAACAAGTTAATTCAGCTTTTGACTATCTGAATCAACCTACAAACATTAATTACTACCTGACTTTACAAACATATTTAGTGCCGTATTTAGTAGAAATAACAAGTGTCATAGTGAACACAGAATTACTTTTTATTGTGTTTTTCACGTGAGCTGGTGTGGAACCTCATGGCCAGCTAGAATCCATCACAGAAGATAAGGCCCAGGCTTAGACTGTGGACTGTAAAGTTTATCTTTTACTTTAATGAGCTTTGAACTGGACTGTAAACGTACAATTAAAGATAGCCCAGTTGAAGCACCTAAATTAACCTTTGGTTTCCTTCCAGTTTCTATACTTCACATCTACCCACATAGTTCTGTTCAATAGCCACGTAGCGAAACATAGCCATAAATGTGTTCTCACAAAAGAGACTTATTTTTTATTTATAAATCTTGTGGACACAGCAGTAATTTCTACAAAAAGATAGTCAACTGCACTAACGACACGTCTCATATGCTGTTAAGTTTTGTAAGTTAAGAAGAAAAAATGACTGCCTCCTTCTAGTGAGGACTGCCCCTCCTGTCCCCCATCTCTCCAAAGACAGGTGCACTTAAAACCAAAGAAAGAAAGGATGGCAGGAAACTTTAAGCATAGTGAGAGTTGCTACTTTGGGAGCTATTGCAAAGCAACGGTTTTGCAAAATCTAGCCAGGTTTTCAGCAGAATACACTAGGTCTGTAATGCATTTTTGTGCTTGTCACATACCTTTTATTTTTGCTTTAACAGGTAAGTGTACAGTAACTATCCACTGTCTTGAAGAGAACTGACTGTTTCTTCTTCATTGACTCAATGGAAGATGTAAAAAATTCAACTCTTGTAGTTCAAGGCATTAATTTTCATCCAGTATAGCTGTCTACACTAATCATGCTCATTATGACTGTAGTGTAGTGTATAAATCTTATTAGGGACTCTAAAAAGAACATTATCAATTTTTAGCATTGCCTTCAAATCTGTACTCAGGGCAATTACAAAATTCTCAAAACTAGTAGATTTTATTTATTTATTTATTAATAGGTATTTAAATGGGCTCATATTGTAGTTGTTGGGTGTCCAATCACATTGTGTTTATTTGTGCAGAAATTATACACTCACTTGTCAATATAGTAAAAGGGTGGAATGCTTCACAGTGATCCTAACAGTAACTCAGAAAAAGGACCACTTCTTCAATGCAAATCCTCTCAAGAAAAGCTTCTACACACAAAGTAAGATGAACCAGTTACTGCATTGTTTATTAAGTTTCGCTTGATTCCTCCTGACAACCATTTAAACAATGAATGTTGGGAAATGTCTCTCAAAGAATCAACAACAATGGCTGGGATCAGAGCTTTTATATTTAGCTAATACTGTTTTTAGAAAGAAGAAAATATTTCTTCCTGAAGGGATTATAGTAAGTCTTATAAAAGACACCTGCAAACAAAACAAGCGACAAAAGATCTCTATCATAATTGATAACACTTATCCTTTGTAAAAATCTGTGCTTCTTCAGAAATAAATATCATCTTTTTGCTACTGAATTTCAAAAGGCCAACAAGCCTGCCGATCAAGAATAGTAAGTTTTAGAAAACCTGCCAAGAAGGAAGTGCTTTTGTCTTATGGATAGCAACGCATTATTAATCAGCAGTAAGTTCCTAAATTTTCTTTTTCCTATGCCAAACAGAACAGGCAAGCTTTGAAACATAGTATTGTTTTAATAGCGTACTGGACATGTAACATCTACTTTATTTTTTTGAAAAGGAAAACTTTTCACTTAAAATAAAAACTTCAGAATTTGACAAATTATTCAATAGCCAGTTTAAAAGAAATGCACAAAGTAATCAGCATGAGCGGAAATGTTTGCAATATGCGGTTTACAGTAGGCGCTTGAAAGGATAAAACAGTCACATGTAGAGCAACAGCCTTCATTCTTTCATCCCAGACCAGTTAAGTTTTGGTAAGCATATACTGCCTCAAGCATCTATACACTGGTCAAATAGCTAGGTTCTCCAGTTCGCTAGTAGATGATTCTGTCCTCTGTATGTGCTGAGCATACAGGTTACCTCCTTCCTCAGCTTGCTTTTGGAGCAAACCAGTTGGTTCCCTCAGAAAAAAAAAGAGTATGTAATTCTCAAGACAGTTTGCTTCAGGGTCTGCTCCCAAAAGGAAGTACGGAGAAGACCACACCAATTTTGGCTCCCTCTGCTTACGCAGACTTCTCTAACATTTTCCCAGAAAATTTTGCATCCTCAGACAACCCCACATGCCTTTAAACCACATGCCAGGGCATGCAAAACACCCACGCAGTTTCTTGCTATAAAAACCACCATGCAAGTGGGCTGCAACACAACTCTCACATTATTGTAAATGCCCAGAACTAAGGAAAAGGGTTAATCATTTTATCTCAAGACCACCGGATCCAAAGGTTGGTCTGGCCATGGGTAGTATGCAGTATGAATATACACAGTGCAGTCTGCTGTAAAGGGGACAAACCTTTGAAAATACAAACCCCTCTGCATTGCTTGGTCTAATGGCCAAGGAGCACCATGCAGAAGAGATGGTTTTGACTTTGTGGATGTAAATCCTATGCTAAGAGAAGAGGATAAGGATTGCAGGACAGCCTGAGCTTCCAGCCAAAAAGAAAGGCACATATGTATTGTCCCAAGAGAGCTGAAATAAAGTAAGATATTATGTCTAACAAGACAGTTAATGAGACTGAAGAAAATGTGCAATCTGTATAAACAGTAGAAAATGAGTGGTATATTCTAGAAATATGCTTATATTGCACTTTCAGGAAAGAATTTTTCAGGGCCTTAAAAGCCCATGAATTCAAAAACTTCATATCCAGGATAAGCAACTCCCTAACTCACAAAAAACCCCAATTGCTTTAATTGATAGGTAAAACACATTACCTTCCTTTCTTCCCCAAAATGACATGTGGCACTGTGACACTTTGAAAAACAAACACACACCTCAACTTTAACAACTTCACTAAACTAGGAAAAGGACTGTCTTAAGAAGTGTTTTTACTACCTCCTTGGACTAATTTTTTTTTCTATTTTCAAGAGTTCAGCATTAACAACGTGATTAAACTGCTCAACCTGAAATGTCTTTGGTTTATTTTTAAAGTGAAAACAAGGTTTAGATCCTGAATGCTTCACCTCTTAGAGATGGCTTAAAGTTAGCAATAGCACCTTAAGAAACATTTCTGACTTGAGCATGACAAGTCTGATCCACTAAGTGGATCCAGATGATCCACTAAGTCATTTCTTTCTCTAGCCTCCACAATTCTGTGCATTCTGTGATTCATGTTATTTTGATACAGCATGATCAGTTTTCTTGCAGCTTTATCCTTCTGCAATTTTTTACAAGGAGGATTACTAGCAACTGCAACAGAAAAATTACCTTGATGTCATATATAATCCTTTATCCTTTCATCATCATCAAAATCTCAGTGCTTTGTCCATCTTTCTTGTCTGCAGCAACTTATTTCACTTGTTCCTATTAAGGCTATTATATTCACCCTATTACTACTAATCTTTTCTTTGTAAATAGCCACACCTATTTTAATCCAAAATGGTGTGGTAAGCATTTGATTCTTTGTGGAAGTAGACACGTAATTAGGTTAATCTGTGCTATCTTTTCATGTGAGTTGATTGTTTCTTTACTATGGACATATTTCTTATAACAGCAATAAGCTTGCCAGATTGCTTGGAGGCAAATCAGGAGCAATTTACCAAGCATGTAGCTACTATGAACTGAAATCTTGACATAATAGCAAGCTGTGTATAGCCACTCCTACCTGCCAGTTATTACTCATGTTAGCTTTTTACTGACACATTAAATTTCAACCGCACCTTTCTTTCACAAACAAGCACTTCCATTCAACTCAGCTACATCTGTGACAAATAGCTGATCTTCACCAAAGCATACAGGAATCTAAATTCAGTATGCAGCATAGAAGTCTTTTGACAGCAGCAACTGCATTACCTGCACGAAGTCCAAAAACGTCAATGGAAGCAAGTCATCCAGGTGGCCAATATCTTTGGAAAAACGATTTAAGATTCTTCCTATAGGAACAGGGTTGGAAAAGAAAAAGAAAGTAAATATAATTCCTTAAAAGACCAAAATATCTTAAACACACCATATTTTACCATTTTAGTAACAGTAAAAAGGAAACAGCTGGAATCTAAAGATAAAAAGATACTTTTTGAAACCACCATGAAGGGAATCTTTGACAACCACTGCAATATATTTTGAAGAAGAATACTTTTTTACAAATGCCTTTCACCCAGATATAAAACCGTTACTTAAACTGCTAGGAAGAAATTAAAATGGGCTTTGAAGATAGTAGTTCAATAGAATTTAACAGGTGAAACACACATGGCTTTATATGCTCAACGTGTGCAGGTAAAGGTTTACAGTTCAGGCAACAAGTTTCATCAAGTAACATCAGCCAGAATCTGCTCCTACCCTTGACTGAAACTCACTAGTGCATGCATGTCCCAGATAAATCATAGTTGATCTAACTGATCCTTTTTACTATTTCGGTTCCCACCCCTCCACCATCATACGTGGATTCAAATTGCAGGTGTTTCGGAAAGAAAATTTGAGATAGATTTGCATTTAAGCAGCCTTACATTTACACTTATTCAAAACCTTGACAATACTGATCTTTATTAAAGCTAATAAAACAATTTTTAATCTGCTGTCAGTGAAGCATTTACAGTTCTCTATTTTCCCAAGTTCTACTTGAGTGAAAAAATCAGTTACAGCAACAGTTCTTTAATAATTAAAGTCACAACACTGCCACCCATAAGTGGATCAGTATCTTTCTCTATTAATCGATATCTCTACTCACCAGGAAAGAAACTAAGCTAAGGATGGGAATCTGGCCTTTTCTAAGGTGTGTAATGCCCGTACATGCATTCACATTGCTTTTTTATCTACATATATCTTGATTCAATTATTATTTCTAACTGGTACAAACACATTCACTGCATTGGCAACAAAAGACTTTTTCTTTTTTTTCTTTTCAAAGGAGCTCATTAAACTGAAAGTAGTTTAAGTTTAAAGTTTCCATGGAGTGCATTGGAGACATAATTCAGAGATAAGAAATACTGAAGTAACTCCTGTAGCAACCATCATTCTAGTTTTCTGTTCACAGCTGTCTCGGAATTACGAATTTAGTTGCATAACATCGATTTCTTTTTTTAAGGGAATTTCTGTTCCACACCAAGCAATATGCAAAACATCCTCTCCTCAGGCCTGGGATACAACTCCAAAGAGAGATACTGGTGGTGAACAGCTTGTTCTGCAGTACCTTACCACCAAAGGCAACTGCCTTTTTTCTATTCCTAGAAATAGAATATTCTTTTTTTTTTATTATTTCTTAAGGCAACTTAAGGCAGACAACAGTAGAATTCATCCTATTTTTAGGCTTTGCACACAGAGAGGAAGGGTATATAGCAGCACAAGACTCAGTAAAATCTCTTTCATCTGTTTCTACTGGGAATGGCAGCTGGGGATGTTCCCTTTCACTTATTTCATGCTGGGATAGATACATCAGAAGGAACTGCAAGGCAACTTTTTTTAAAGTTTCCTCTTCCTGTGATTTCCTTACACGGAGACTGGCTGTGGAAGAGTGATCTAGCACATATTGCATGCATGCTGTAGCTAAGACTTCTTAATATCCCTAAATATCACATTCCAGGTTACTTTCAAATGAACCAAGAATTCACTGGCAAAAAGAAAATAATTCAAAGAAATTAAATGCTTCCTTCAGACAGGGCTTTCCTTAGTGGCCTGTCCAGGAGGGGCAGATGAGGGAAACAAGATGGCATAATGGACTGGGCTCAGGGTATTACCAATCTGTTCCCAGCTGTATCATTTGCCTCCTGAGTGACTTCACTTGATTTTACAGAGTGAAGAGCAGAGCAAGGAGAGGGGACACTGCCGAGCCCCTCCATGAAATGCTGTGAGACCCACTGATGACCAGCTGTACGCAGGGGCAAAGGATTATTCTCATAGCGAGCAAACCCTACCTTCATTCAGACTTAGAATCCCCTTTTGCCTTTTAACTGAAAGTAAGTTTTATTTATTTATTTATAAGTTTCAGATTGATATAAGAAGCTATTGCGCAAAGGCCATCCCATGCGACACTGGCGGGAGGCAGCAAGGTCACTCAGGCTGGCTGCTTTCCCTGGCCGTAGCGCAGGTCAGGTCAACGCCGGCACCCTCCAGGAATCAAGCGATGCCTTCACAGTCTCCCTCATCCCACAAGTGGAAGAGCACATCCAAACTCGTTCCTGGAAGAGCGCTCTGCTTACTCTCGTTTTGTATGGTAAGGACGAAGCCTTAAGGGCTAGGGGAGAGAAGCCATTACAAAATGCTTGCTGTCGAAAGCGATTTTAGTTTCAGTTCCAACAGCATCTTGGAGTTCAGTTCTCATTTCTATTGAAGAATGACCCATTAAAGTTGCTCAAGGAGAAATTTTGCAGATTTTGAGTCTGGCTTTTGGGGTTTTTTTGGCAATTGTTTGGAAGCTGTGACAATCTCCAGCCATTTTCTGAGAAAGTTTCAGTGTTGCAACAAGGAGAGCTTTAGGCTGCAAGTACAATACAGATCTGTTCCAGCGCTTTCAGGGGTAATAAGCTGGCATAGATATAAATGAGAACTGCAGAATACTTGCCTTCATCCTGCACACCAAGAGTGACTCTGGCAATGTTCTCCACAGCAACATCTTTTCCAGTGAAGTTCTTTGAGGACCACGGTCATGAAGGAAAATTTAGCTCACTTGAGCCAGCCTCGGTAGTCCTCTGGTTTTACTATCTGTTCCATATATCCACTAACCACCAACTACTCCAGTTCCCGTTGGTAATCAAGCTACTAATTAATTGCCAAAACTGTATTTTTGGCTACTGCCTTATGAAATTGTTAAGTATAACAGTGTTTCTACAGACCGTGTTTTGACAGAGCTGCGAGCTGCCACTAGGAAAGTGGAAATTAATCTGACGTTATCAATAAAACATGAAAACATCTTTTAATCTGCCTAATCCTCTTTAAAATGTAAATACAGCAATTCTGTAAAATGACATGGACTAAAATATGAGTGAGCAAAAGAAATGGTATATCAAAAAGACAATCCTTGAAAACTGGAACCTTTTACAGTCCACCTGATACAATTAAAGCAATTTAAACAGTGGGGATGTGAATCAGCTGCTTCCCAAATAAACAGTCAGTGAATCTCTGGTAGCGGAACTTCATTTTTTGAATTTTCAAGTTATCAAAAAAAAGTCATTTATGGCCTATTTAGTGTTGGCACATAGTAATTCTGGAAAACGACACCTGAAGTCATTAAAGCCTAGGAAAATACCTCGCTTCTTGCTAAGAGGTCCACATATCCCTCTTATAATTCAGTGAGCATTAATACTTTACTGCTAAAAGCAAGTGACAAAGCCACAAGCCTTAGCCCTATTTTTGTTGTTGCTGGTTTTCAATTATATTACCCCAGTGACTGTATAAGAGAAGACACAGGCCTGGAGATATATCTCAAATCCATACGAATATAACTGAACTGGCATTTTATTCAGCACGTCCTATGCAGAAGCAAGCTACGGTAACCCACTAGAGCAAGCAAGTTCCCTCACCATATAGCAGAGAGAGCAATGCGCCTCCAAGCAGAAGTGCTATGCTTTGGAATTATCTCCAAAATGCCCCATAGCCATCATGATATTGCATCCAGAGCGATTGCTACATTTGTAAGGATGTCTACAAGTAAATGAGGTCTATTTCGCAAGGTATGAAGAAACAACTGTTTCTACTTACTGGAAGCACAGTAAATCAGTGGCTTGCTTATGCATTATTAAGCCCGCAAGAGAAAACGTTCTAGATATGAAAGTTAAAGCAGCCATTTTGAGTCAGGACTCAATGCTTACAGTTATGTCTATGGTTTCTACCAGCATTTGCAAACCTAACTTTTGGGGATCATTTTTCAGATTAAAGAAACTGTTGCACCTACTATTCAAGGGCAGGACCTGCACAACTCACCAAAAAAAAAAAAAAAAAAAAAAATTATTTTTCTCTCCAAAACTTCTAATATCCTACTCTCCCAAACATAGACTATCAACACCACCTTCCCACAGTATGTTGTACTTCCAAAAACCCCTAATTCCTTAAGTGAGCAATTCTGTGATACAGATACATGCCATGAGACAACAATTCTTAGATCTAGCCCAGTATTTTCAATTTACAAAAATTTTCAATCTCACGTAATAATTGCACCCTTTACTTATCCCTGTGAGTTTCAGTCTGGGGTTCAAAAGCAGAAAGAAAATACTAAATCTAAAACTTGTAAGGCAAAGGAAATTTTGTGAAACCACTAACAAAAAAGTCTTTTAAGAAATCAAGAACTAAGTATGCCAATGTTACAACAGCATCCAAATTTGTGAATAGTATCTGCTGTTTTAATCACTCTCAGGCTTCCACATGGTGTGCAGCGTCAGTAGCAAGCTGCAAAAGGGAACGTGCTCTCTTCAACAGTCCTATGTTTGTTTTTACATCAAATTACTCAATCAGAACACACACTGTTGTTAGATTTCTTCCGAAGTAATTAAATAACTATTCAATGCCAATTAATCACAGTTAAATAAGGGTCTGTCACCAAAGTGCTATGTACATATTTCAGACTATTTAATGGTCAAATACTTGGCAGTATCAAAGTTAAACAATGATTCATTAAACCTACTCCACTACACAATAGTTAGGCTAAACTTGAAGTGAAAGAATCAAACCTCTTTTGTTCTCCATGAAAAAGACATCAGACCTCAGTATGTGATATTCTTTTCTTCCTCACTCTGTAAACTGCTTTAATTGCATGAATCAGAATGTGTTCAGGTGCTACATACCCACTTTGCTTCTGCAGGTGCCTACTGATACTTTGGAATAGATGTTCAAACCTATCATCCAAATAATGAAAACACTTGACAGTATGCCACACCTGTTTAAAATATTTATTCATACTTCATGATGAAAGAAATATAATCCAAACTGAATCAACACTTAGGGTGTAAACACCAGAAAAGAAAAGGATTTTTTTTTTAAACAAGAACCTAGGATCCTCCACTGGAACAGCCAAATGCCACCAACAGCATTCAATGTTGTGAAACCTAAATTCCAAATATCAAGGACCCTAAGAGCAGCAGTACATTATTTCTAAATGTATCTGGCATTTCTAGTACACTTTGTTGGCCAGTGCATTCACTGAAATACTTCTGTATAACAGAACAGAGTGGGCAGATTGAATTTATATACCTTGCATAGAGTTTACAAAGCCTTTTTACCCACTTGCTTCATCACACATTGCAGAAATACTTTGTTGCTACTTCTCTAGTCCACTGATTTGCCTGTTCGGAAAAGAAAAAGGTTTCAAGAGAAGGTTGTTCTAGGGATAGAAAGCTTTTGCCACTTGGTGCGTGCATGGGTGCACGCTCTCGGAATTTCTTCCCCCCTCAGAGATCAGGCTAATCCTCAATCCAGGGAATTTTAATTGCATCACACTTTAGTTCAGCACACAAATGTTATTAATAAATACCGCTTTGCATACTAACCTAAACTCCTTCACGGCAATTGGCCTAAATATCAGTTTTCACGTACAAGTACGCTGCATTTACCGGGGGGAAAAAAAAAATATTCAAAATCTCTTTATCTACTCTGCAACAGTGAAGCCAGGAACACTCCCCCACCGTCCAGCCTCCATGAAGAAAACAGTAACAAATCAAGAGTATTATCTCCCACTCCTCACTGCAAACTCGCAGAAACCTGTCTGAAGACAACTTGTACCGCTAGGAACGGACTCAAGAAGGTCCTCAGTCATACACGCATTAACTAAACGTAAGCAACCCCACCTGGGATTGCACACGTGCTTGAAGGCGGTCGTGCCACAGAGATGAGACAACTTGAACTTCGGGGGACCGACATCGGACAGTCGAAAGCACGCGCGTCACCGCCACCTGCTTTCCTCAGGGATGAGGAGAAGCCCCCCCGCACCGCCACGCTCCCCTGACTCCCCTCTCCGTCCCGGGGAGGCGCGCTGCAACACACCACCCCTCAGGTTTTGTATACAGAGAGGTGTTAACCTGCCCTAACGAGAGAAATCACGTGCTTCAACAGTCCAAATCACAGCTTAGAAAACCAAAGTCATTTTAAACGTATGCATGGTAGTAAAATAATGCTCGGAAGTGGGTATGTGGTAATAAAAGCGTAGTCAAAGGCAGGAATAAAAGAACTAGCTGCACAGAACTAGGTATGTCTAAACGCCCATCAATTTAACTACATTGAACGTGTTTCACACCGTCAATTTAACTACATTGAACGTGTTTCCTATTCTGTTAGCGGTATAAATCGACAGCTCCCCATGTATCTTGCTGTTAAGCTATGGCATTCAGTGACTGATAAGTCTTCACCCGTGCTCAGTTTGCACACATATGGTGAAAAAGAAAAAAAAAAAAGAAAAAAGAAAAAGTACTGCAACTACAAGCAGCCTTCCATTCCATCAAAGCAGCGACAAAGTGGATTGTCCATATCAAATGTTGGCAGGAAGCAGACATTACATCAACCTTGTAAAATACAACTATGAAATGAACAAAATAATTAAAGATGGATTACCGACTTTGAAAGGAATTGTTAGTTTATGAAATATTTCTTCAGAAAGAAATCTGGAAAGGCATCTCCTGCATAGCTGTCAATTACTGATCTACTCTGGCTTTTCTTCCATATTTCTACAAAGAAACGTCAATAGGTCTGTTATCTTTTTTTAATATATGTTTAGCACCACATGTCCACACAAACTGCCATATACAGCATTACTGTCTTCCCCACAGGCATCCTATAAATATAAATAAGAAATTCTACCCCATTTTTTTTCTTTAGCAGCCTGAAACTGACAGGAATATTATCACTTTCTTAGACATTTGCAAATGGGCACAGTGGTGCTGGGCCAAAATATGCTGAGATCATAATATCCATTTATCTAAACTGCCAGCATGTAATGAATTCAGGTGGGATGCCTTCTATCCAAATTAATTTACTACTTGAAAAGGACTTTTTACACGAAGGCTGTCAAACAGGAACACAGTTAGGAAACGAGAAGAAAATGTGAATGCTGTGTTTGATCTTATTTTTAAGTGTAGGATTTAAAGAAAGAAGGATAACTATGACAAAGATAAGAATGGAAAACAGGCTTCTTTGGAAATGAATTTCTATTTTTACCGCTGATGGAGATGTCTACATTACCTAGTATGAATACATTGATCCTAACTGTACAGTTGGTTCTTGAGTTTTCCAGTCCACTAGAAACACACAGTATTTTAATGACCTACTGATTAGCACTACCCTGCTTGTAGAAAATCAAAATAGGTCAATGCTCCATGCAAGTTGACTTATCCCTTTGCTAAATTATGTGGTACAGTTGATTTGTCTTTTTTCCTGGGTGTGCTCAGAAGAGCATGTGTATTAACATCAGTTACCACCAGCCAAAGTCTATCTCCTCACTTATGATACAAGGCAGGAAGGATATATCAAGTCTTCATTAAAAACGGAAGCCCACAAAGAAAAACATCTTGATGGGGGGGGCGGGGGGGGAAATCGCTTTCCTTCTTTCTCAAATTGTTTTCATGAGAAATCTTGAAATACCTTCTGCATTGTAACTGCCTTTCATATTATATATCACTACCAATTAACCAAGTAGCCTACAATTTCAGCTGTAACAGAATTTGCAAAACGGAATTTAACTTTGGTGCTGTATTATACTCGATAACAAAATGATCTCTTTTACAAAAGCATGATAGATCTGGGATAATACATTAAGTAGCAACTTTCAAATTACTGATACTTACCAATGATACCTCCTACCCCAATAATTAACATTCACAGATTTTTTTTCTTTTGTAATTTTGTGTGAAAGAAAGTATCGGAGTCATTCAAAAGAACACACTTCTGGCTATATAACAAAGTTTTATCCCATAACCTGAATACAAAGCTACATCTCTGCTTCATAATTAGAACAACAATGAAAGCAGACACCTGCCCGCACCCTCTCCCCCCGCCCCTCGCAATCCCTGGAGTTATATTAAACCTTTCATATGTAATTCTGTGATGAAGATTGCCAGAACAAAGTTCTAACAATTCCAGAAGTTAAGCTCTGGATATCCTTTCTGCTTCTTTTTAAACTCATTTTTATTCACTGGAGCTATATTAAGTTATCCGGAGTTCAATGAGTAAAATCTACATTTAAACATACTGAAATAAATAAAAAACTAAAACCAAGCCACCAACTCTAACGTACTGCCAACATAAAGCACAAAATTTCTGCTGTATACTACAATGTAAGGAAGAAGATATTTTTAAGGCACACAGTCCGACTGAACCAAAAAAAAAAAAAAAAAAAAAAAAAAAAAAAAAAAAAAGATTTATACAGAGGAGGGGGTATGGGAAGAGTTGACCCTGGCCTCCTTCCCCCTCCTGAAGGGGAAAGAGAAGAAGAAAAAAAAAAAAAAAAAAAAAGAATTAAAAAATGGTAACCACTTGCAACTTCTTATCAACTGGCCTTTAAAAAGATGCCAAGTTGAACACTACCTATAGAATTTTCTGTTGATTTACACCACCTTCTTTTTCTATTCCAGATGTAAAGTTAACTACTTCAACTTCTTACCACAATACAAAGCATCACTATAACAGAAACCTGGAATAGTATATACGAAATACAGTCCTACATTGGCTTTTTACTAGCAAGATTATGAATTTAATTCTTTGCTAAACTATTTAACCACAAACACACCCACTTCTGAAAGAGCACTTGTGTAGTCTAGTTCTCCTTTCTGCTATAAATCCAATTTGGATTGAAAATATGTCCCAAGTGTTGTTTTGCTGGAGGGGGGGCTTACAATGAATTAAACTGAACACTACAAATCAGGATGAACTGAAATATCTGAAGAGTATTCTGCTGCTGGAATTTTTATATGACAGAAAAACAGCTTTTAGAGCTACTTTCAGATTTGGGGGTTAGATATAAATATACACCAATACAAGGATTAAAACAAAAATGGAAATCTATGTCACCTTTCTGGTAAGGTTTTTCCAACAACAAAAAGGAGTTTTCCTGTGCTATTTATACTACCAAGACTAGATTCAGAATAGGCTTTAAATACTGTATTTCAGAAAATATCGGGGGGGGGGGGGCAGATCTCACATAGCTCTTGCAAATCTGCTTGTATTTGTTAATTTTCTCACCATTCCATCTCCTAAGGATAATTAACTGAATAAGAATCTTAATTTGCTTCTTTTTAATGTTTTTCTTCCCTTTTTTGTGGGGGTTGTTGAAGTTAGAAGGGCTTAATCATCACTCCAGTCTAAGATGACAAAAACCAAGTAGGACATTGCTGAATATAAAGCTTTTGCCTCCTGAAATCTTCAGTTGAAACTGCTAGCTGGCTGATACGGTTATCATTCAGAAAACAAATACTATCCTGTATTTTACCAATCATAGATATTCAGATCCCCTCCCACACACTGAAGAGAATGATTCTGATGCTGTCCATCCATTTTCTTCCTTTTTTGAAACCATAGAAGGGAATTCTAGATGGACTGTTGCTGTGAAAGCCAAGCCAAGACTTCTGGCCTCTGCCTAGCCCATCCATTTTGAGGATAAAGCCTTTGGGCAGCTCAAACAGCAGAGACATTTCATGTCTTCGTCTGACTTTGTATACCCTTGTCTTCTGCTTGGCATGTTCCTTTGGTTAGATCATTCATTTTTCTTTAGCTTCAGTTTCTTTTTCTTTCTTTCCTCTTCCGGAAAACGTGAATTGTTTGGCAAGGAGAGATTCCCTCTAAAGTTCATTCATTATGTACCCATGTAATGATTCCTGAAATACCTTTTCAACTACTCATACTATAAAAAAGCCACTGCAACAACACGGCTTTGGCTATCCACAATTCACAATGGATGACACTGCATAATTTTCAGTGGGTTTTCTTCCTGTCTCACATGAAATGTCATTACTACTGAACTCAAGAGAAATTTCGGTATAACTATCAGAAAATTAGAACTGTGTCTCTGAGTTTGCTGTATAACTAATCAAAGCATTTGCTTGGAAAATCTGCTGTGTGTTAAAAAAAAGACACTACCACCCCCATGAAATTAAAAATTTTCCTTCAATTTAGGACATTTTAAACCACACGTTAAAGCAAAGCCACAGAAAATCTGGAAACAACTAGATTCACAACTTGGGTACCATTCACAAAACCACAAAGGAAGAAGATATTGGGAAAGCTGTCATCCTGTTTATAAAGGTACAGCCAAGCCCAGGGGTCAGGATGCTCACATGAGAGGTGAAGGTTGGGCAGAGACGCAAGGGAACATGTTATATTTACCAGTCACGGCACATGCACTGAATGTGGGTCGCCCACCTCTCCAGCGAGCATGTTAATTGCTCTACTAGAGGCAATTCTGCGGTAGGCCTCCTTCAGTCTTTGCTCTGCAAGCTGTTCTCCCTTTGGATGAATCAGTAAATAAGTATGGCACCAGAAGACGGCAAATGAGTGCATGCCTGAAGGCTACAGCAATCAGCATGGGAGGCACTACAGCTGGATTCAAATCCCTTTTTTTTTTTTTTTTGGCCTAATTTAGGGAACAGAATGGATCCTTTCCTGCGGAGTGGGCTGTAGGGTATAAGGAGGGATGACTTCACCTCCTTTTCGGTTTTGTGATTGGCACCAAATTCCACTTCCAAATCTCACCTGAGAAACAACCAAAAATCTTTTGGCTCAGAAAAGCTGAAGGCAACCACATCCCAAGCGTTTTCTTCAAGCAAGGACTGCTGTCCAAAGGAATCTAGATATAGTCTGACAATGCATTTCTTTGGGCCATCAGCTTCCAGGGAAAAAAATATCACTATAATGTAAGCTTCTTTAAGCCTAAACTATAATTAACAACACTGAAATGGAAATGTGGGGTATAGTATACATTCAAATAAGAAAAAAAAAATATGACCTCTTCTCTACTGTATATTATACTCATTACATTAAAAGAAATAAATTTAAATGCTAAGTATTGTGAAAAGTTATACTGCACTGCGTATGACTTTACTGTAGCCCCTCTACTGGGCAAGTATTAGAAAGCTTCACCTCAAAAACAAAAAAGAAAAACGTACTAGGAGTAAGTAGCTGCTGACCATACTAAAACACTAGTAGTGTATAAATCAGAACCAAAGAACCTTTAACGTTCACGTAGAAATACACCTTAAATTCATCCCCCAAGATTTTTTGACAGCTGAATGCTAGAGGTTAAATTATTTTAAAAACATATACTTACATATACTTAACTTAAAATTAAAGAAAAACCTAACATAGCCCTATAATTTTCTATTTTGTCATGGTTTTTAAATAATAACTAAGAAACTTAGAATGATAAACATAAATACATTAACAGCACCATTTCTCACTTTTCTATAAACAGAGAGAAAAATTCATACACATCAAGGAGAAAAAAATGGGTTCACTGAACAGTCATTCAAGCAAAAGTGAATACAATTTACAATCTATTTTGCCTTTGTTCAATTCAAAGACAGACTTCACTGTGAAGCTCAGATTTACAACTGTCCAGCACTATGAACTCCTAAATAAATAAATAGGCAAAAAAAGAAGAGTGCCGCCCACAAGGGACTCCTGAGAACGTTGCCATTTGTTATTTGCATGACAGAAACACCCAAAAGAGGATGAATATATCTGAAGTGGGAGGCAGAGCCTCACTAGGATGCACGCTGGACCATCACGTAGCCAGCAGCATGCCCTGCCCTGAGGAGTTTGTTGTGTCAGTTAAGAGAAACCAACACAATTGACTATAAAAGGAACAACGAGCAACGGGAAGGTGTAGCAGTACGCTGGAACAGAAAGTTGCAGGACAAGATGTGTGCCTTTTTGCCTTTTTTTTTTTTAAAAATACAGGAAAACAAAGGGATCAGGGAATTAATGAGTTTCTCCAGCCATATGTTTAACTACTGTCAGTGTACAGTTATACTGCGGTTACAATGATACTGGTGTATCTTGAGAGACGATTTTAACGTGAAGAAGAGCCAGCTTGTGGATGAACTCTACTGCACAGAGAGCAGGAAGTTGCAAAGATGTAAGCATGAAAGATAAGCAGGCAAAACGATGATGGGGGGAAGAAAAAAAACACAGCAATGTGCCAACAGCTCCAGCTACCAGGTGCATAAATAGTAAAAGCTTTGCATGGGAAGAGGGCTAATGCTCCAATGAAGCCACACTCCTTTCTGCACCTCCTGGCAGACTCCCTGAAAGTACACCAGGGCCATAAGATCAAGAAAAAGCCTTCTCTCCATCTGGCTCTGGGGAGGAGCTGCAAGACAGGACTGTCAAAAGACTAGCTGGTAGTAACAGTCACAGAAGTTGCCGAACTTGGGATGTTTGGATATCGAGAGAGCTTTGTACGTATTGACTTGAATTTTTGCCCTGTGCAGACTGGCTGCTTGTACATGCCCTCTCCTTCACCCTCTGCTTCATTCACTGCGTATCCGCTCCCCGTTTTCTCTCCTCCCTCTGCCTTCAACATTGCTTCTTCCATTCCCCTTCACCACGGAATGGCACAAGTTCTAGATACAAATAAGCACACTTGAAAAAGAGGAGAGAATGTCATTCCATGCACAAGCAAGGCATGAAGCCTGACATGGCGAGGAATACGCTAGGAAGTGCGGAATAGTTTGGGACAAAGCAAGCGAGAACAGAAGGTGGCTGCAATGCTTAAACTAGAAGAGTGCCTGAAGTAGCGCTTTGCAAATGCAGAGTAACAAAAAAAGCTAGATAGGGGAACTATAATAACCACACATGAGCCGTAAAGGCAACAGGAAGGGTGTTTTACACTGAAAAACAAGGAATATCCTTACAGCAAGTGAGAGATCAGGTTCTGAAATAGTTCCAAAATTCCCATGGAAGCCAAAAGGCCACTATCACCTGAAGAGAGATGGCAAAACTCATCCAGGACGTACTGCGTAACCATAAGCTTTTGATACATACAGACTATTCACAAGGTTATGCTTAGACAAGATGAGGCAAGGCTCGCTATCTGTTGAGAGATGCCTTTAGAGAACAATTCAGAGGATTTTAGTTCTTGCTTTAAACTGCTCTTACAGGTGCATATTTCACTCTGCTAACTACAGAACTGCAGGGGCAACAGCTGGTTGCATCTCAAGTTAGGCTTTACAGTATACTCTAATTAGTTTGCTTAATTTCATTCACACAGAGTCTTAAGATTTCACAAGACCAATTAAGATTTCAGGTAGAGGAATTCTCAGTAAAAGTTTTCTTTTTTCCTTCAAAATAAAACATGTCTGTCTTTGGGTCTTAACACTTCACTTATTTATACCTCATTTTGTTTCTCTGACATCCATTTTAACCACAATTTGGTTTTTGTTTTTTTTTTTTAAACCAGCAGCTTCTCTGCTGAAACTACATCAGACACATCAGGATTAAAGAAGTTCCAGGACTGCAAGGAACTGGACAACTAGAGGAGCAATGCAAAGACTATCACAAAATACCTATCTTTCAGGTATCCATATCCCATATATAAAGCACTATAAAATCCTCTCATGGACCTAAAGCACAAGTTATACTTTGGAATAAACACTACAAATTTTGCAAATAATCACTGATCATAATCTGATCCCACACGTTTTGGGAAAGGCTGTTTTAGAACGACTGCTTTGCCATTATTCTGCGTTAAAAAAGGCATTAACCTAATCTCTGATAAGGCAGGATTAAAATGGAAAAATACACATATAATAATGAAATCAAACAACAGGAGAATATCTTATGTTTCTCCTTCCCTCTTCACAAAACAGCATAAGCACAGAACTTGATTCTGGATCAATTTGTGGATACATCCTTAAAACATACGAAACAAAAGTAAAATTTCAAGCAAAAAAAACCACGGGAGGCAAAATTGTGTCAATAACCCAACCACTATTAATATCACAGAGTATTAATTAGTAACAACTTAGCATTGTAGATATTTAATTGTAATATTTAGAGAACAAATGTTGGCTCTGATGGTTTTCAAAATGTAGCTTAACTTTAGAATGCATACAAAAAGCATCCAATAAACTTTTCATCACAGCTGAGTGGTATTTACAATGCCTCTTAACTTTCTGAATGTCTGTTTTGTCCTTGACTGACTCTGGAGAGGAAGTCCTTAAACAGCAATTCACATTCCAAATATGAACATTCAAGTCCTAAAGTTCTTCGTGGTCAACTATACGGTGGTTATGCTTTCAGGAAGAGGTCTCGAACAAGTTTAAGTGTTCGGATCACTCTCAAACCTTTTAGAACCTTCTGGACAATTGGGGGAAAACCCAAAGAAAATTTGGTTGGTTGGTTTGTTTTTTCCAAAGAAAGGAGACTGAAAAGTCTCTTGACATCAAGTTTTTGTACCCTTTCATATTCCAGTGTTTTTCTGGAAAACTGTCATATCACAGTTGGTATAGAAAATGCTGGTCCTATGAAACAAAAGTCTCTAATACAGCACACGATCCATGTGGTGAGGTCTATCCCACCTTCGAGAAGGTTCCTTACTTCAGTGGGGTACCACCCTCATACCTGCAGAAGTCTGTCCACAATGGACCACTTGGCACGATCCGGACCTAAGTCAAGGCATCACAAATTACCTGAACTAGAAACTCAAATAAATATTGAAAATAAAACTTGACATATGCTGTAAAACAATATCATGAAAGTGTTACTGCTTGCATGGGTCACATTCTTTCCTCCTCAGGGCATTCAGACACCCAAAGGACCATTATGTTCAGCAAAGAGATCCTGGAAGAACTGAAAGGTTCTGACATAAGAGAATTTAAACTAGCTGTGAATCCCATTGAGGAGGTATGACTCATCTCTGGGGTCGAAATTAGATTATCAACCAAGTGAAGCAGCACAGTAAATCTACAATAAAAGATGAATGCCTACAGGAAAATAATTTTTGCCCCTAGTGGCAGATGCTTGAACTTTAAAGGATCCGAGACTAAGCTCTTTGTCTAAGCCTTCCTGACAGAAAACAACTGAAATAATTTCTTTAGTTGGTCCAACTTTGCTCCATATGCCACATGGAAACAATATCTAAACCCTGTAAAAGAAAGTATATTGTCACTTCTAAACCAACTGAGGATCAAACAATTTACAGAAACCAAGACTTATTTTGCTGACAATTAAGCTCTATCACCAAGACTTGAGATTCAATGAAATTTGACAATTGTGAAGAAAGAGGCTTTTGTCTGAGTAAGTCTGAAACATTTGGAAGAATCAACAGAAAATCAGAAGACTGAATTAGATCTCAGTATCAGAGCCTTTGAGGATAGCGTAGAATTCACTAATTAAAATAACTGCCTTCCTTGCTCCGTTTCCTCTCTGAATTGCTTTGGTATTACAGCAGAAAGGCATATAGCAAGAGGCAAATTTGGTCTAAGGAGCAAGCGTTATACCCATCACACTTCCTCTTACACCAACAGCATACTTTGCCTATCCTGCTGGTCAAGCTCCATTATGAAGAACCACCATCCCTTTAAAGATGAGATGAAAGACAGGTATGAATCACTGCTGTACACCAAATCTAAGGGGTGTGAAGGGCCACTTAACCCTTTTGCTTCCAGGCTGAAAGCCACCCCATTTACTTTGTAGTAATTCAGATACAACCCAAAGAAGTTTGCAAATTCTATTCTGTTCCAGTACTGGAGATCACTAGCTGGGATAATATTCTTGTACCTCCTCCTCACAGAGTCAAAGAATGAATATATTCTTCTGTTTTTCCAAGAACCATAATACTAACTTGTTCTCCTTCTGCCCATTTAAGTGAAAAATACATAAGTTTTCTATTCAAAACACCTCCGTGCCTACTTTACAATTAATAAAAAGCAGTCAATAAGCATTTGAATGTCTTGCATCTCACGAGAAGTACAAACAACAGAAGCAGAGTGCAAAGGTATTAACAAATTAAGCTGTGCTCGCAGCACTACATTTTAAGCTGCAAACATCTTAGATCATTTCAGAAACTTGGGATTTTGCATTTCACAAGATGTTCATGTCTCCATTAAAAATAGGTAATATTGCTTTATTGCGTGGCTAAGATGGGAAAACAACTAATGAAATCCTATTTTTCCACAGGAAGGTTTCTATTTTTTAAGCAAACAAACACTCTGGAAAGTGTCAGATTGGACATTTCTACTCTCGAACACTCAGCAGGTGAACAAAATCATCTGTATAAGCCCTCATAATCTTTGAGAAACACTTATTTCTAAACAATCACTTCTAAACACTGTTCCTTAAGCCTTTGGTAGTAGCTGAGCAACACTGATTATTAAACTGAGGTGCAGCAGAGTTTATTTTTTCTTATCTCAATTAAAAAAAAAATACACTGGGATTTTTTTTTCCATTTTTTTCTGTTGGGGATTTTTGGGGGTTTAAATATAAGCAGCATTTAGTGAATGGCTTTGAATTCAATATTAAACCACAATCGTAGCTTAATTATGAAAAAAGATCATTGTCACTACATATTTGGAATATTAAAATTTGTCAGCTTTATAAAAACCTCAAGGCACTTTTTTCTCTCAAATTTGGTTTTATTTTGAAAGTGTTCCTTAGATAAGATTTCTTAATATTAGAACAAGTCTAGTATAACTAGTTTTCTGTTGAAAATATCGGGGGGAAAATGTTCCCTCTATATTGTTAGTTCAATAGGAAAAAAGATGACACTTCTAAAGCTAAAACCATCTATATTTCACAATTCTGGTGCTTTGAATTTGCAGAGGTTTCTGCAGATACCTTTCGTCCTAAATGAGCATCAAATATTTTTTTTTCTCCAATGGCATGGGAACATTAGCTGACTAAAGGTAACTGCTACCAACTCTTCCTTAAACCATCTTACCATCTTTTAGTCAGGAAATACCAGAAATATTCTGGAAGGCTAACAGTAGTTGTTTACTTTTGGCTGGTTGTTGAGACTGAGGGGAGGGAGATTTATTCTTCTAAGAGGAGACTGGGGAATGAAGGAAGGGAGAAAGGAAAGAAGCCTTATAGCAAAGCATATGGGGTTTATATATATATGTATTTTTAATATATATATTTATATGTGTGTGTGTATATAAATATAAAAATAAATACTACAATTACAGTTCATTCCTTTCTCTTAAATTTAGTGATAAATTCAGAATACTGAAGATTTTAAGATACCCATCCTTAAGCACGCCAACAGCTAGGTATCCTGAAGCCCCACACTGTAGTGGGTAGGAAAAAGAGCTCTTTCCAGTGAGATTAAGAGCAAAGCCTCACATTGGTGCTCTCAATAATGCCCTATAAGAGCCTACCTCTCTATCATGTACCTGCCAAAACTAGGGTAATGTTAACCCCTGTGAATACCCTTCTTTGGTCATTCCTCATTATATGTATTCTTCAAACAGGAATCCTGAATGGCTAGAAAATAGAAATAATCATGGATTTGAAGAAATTCTATTATTTTATGCCAGAAAATTGTATATTTTACTCACAGAACCCTTAACCTCTTTTACTGAAAGGATAATCTTACTGTAACAAAGATACCCTTTGTACTTTATACTCAACAATAACTTAACCAAGTAAGCGCCAAATCTGGTCTGAACAGGCATAGGAACCCCAGCACTTCAGTTTGCTGTTAGTTTCTCCTTCTGTAAACTGAAAGAAAAAGTTAGGCTCCTATCTCATTAGGTGACGCACAGATTTGCTGATGTTTACAGGTCACAACAAAGAGAAGGTTCTTCATTAAGCCCAGCATTAACGATATATTCCCCTATTTCAGTGAGAGGGAAGAGAAAGCAAACATGAGTGATAGACAGTAACAGTATTTCTGAAACTGTTCATTATCGCACTTAATGAGAAGATCACTGCATACAAAACATTTAATATTCTAAACCCAGTCTCTCTAAGTGAAGGTAGACGTTTCAGACCTTCTCTCTAAAGACCAGCATGACAGATTATAAACATAAAATAAGTACACTGGAAAAAGAGATGAATGAGATAGCGTAAAGTTTATTTACAGCTTTAAATGTTCATATTAAAAAGAGAGAGGGGAAAAAAAAACCCAACACTGATCAAATGTCCCCAGCATCTAATCATTTACTGTCCTCTGAGCATGCCCTAGAAAGGATGGGGCAGGAACAGTATTCCTGTATGAGAAATTACTTATGACATCTTAAAAACAGATGTAGGAACTTTGTCTGACAATTTAGACTGAACTGTATCTATTTTGGGTTGTGAACATTCAAACTGATGAACGTGAAATTATGCTGAGAAATGAATACATGCAGGGACAAAGGAACATGTATTCCCGATGAAGGGAAGCTTACCACAAAGCAGAGGATTTTTTCTTGCCTACACATGAATTAGCAATATTCTGCATTGCATCATTTGCATATTAAACAGACAATAACTTCATTGAGAAAAAACAGGTTTACCACACACACAGAGAAATCTCATCACATCTGATAAAAAGAAAACTGAGGAAGAGAAGAGTTAGGCCATCTATCCCCCATCCATTATACCTTATAATTGCCAGCAATAATGTCCATGTTCCAAATCTTCCCCTTCTCAGTTTTCCATGCACCTTCAGATTATTCTGTGCTCTGTGTCCCAATACTAACACAAGCTAGTGAAGATTTATGCTTGAAAGAGGGCAGGACACATGCAGAATACAGGGTAAAGGTGTTGGGAGAGATGGAAGAGTAGGATTCCCAGACACAGAAAGCAGAGGATAAATTCAGGTACTCAGTGGGTGAAAACTGACAAGGACCATGCCAGTGGACAGGAAAACCATGAACTTATGAGGAGTTTAACTTTAAACTTCCTTTGAGTTAACAAATGTCATAAACGTTGCACAAGTAGCACATGATAAAAGCTCAATTTGAGGAGCATTAGTGACCTCTATTTTCTTTTTTTAACTGGCAAATAAGGAAAGATGAGGGGTTGCTACAACTAGAAAACAAGCAGGTCAGTAGTCATTTGTGAGTCTTCTATAGCAGTGAAAAGTCCAACACAAAACCACAACCACCTCCCTAGTATACAACGCGCTTCTACTTTCAACCAAACAGCTGAGAATGAAGACTCGGACACCTTTTTCCCATACACCAGTCAGCTTGCTTCGCATGCTGCCTCTGCGAATACAATTTCCTACCCAGCATTAGGTCAGTAACAGCTAAAGCAGCCTCAGCTTCTCCAGATGTTTCAGAAATCTCCTCGCTCCACCACCTCTCGTTAGGGACCACCACAACGAAATATTTTGCTCAAGCTGAAATCAAAAGCTATGTCAACAAACTATGCAAATGAGAAACACCTAGGAAAACGTTCAACAAGAGCCCAAGTTTAAATGAACATTAAAACAAACCTCCATGAACTAGCAGTTTCCAGTTTCAAGCTACCCACCTCAAGGCTGGCACTGCCACAAGCAATGATTAATGTCCATTACATACTACTGTTCTAATTACAGGACTATTGCCCAGTAACTAATAAAACAAAAAAAAAGTTCTTCATACGCATGATGCTATTTTAAAACACTTTGGAAAGCTCTCTTAAGACTGGCAGCTGTCAACACATACACCTTGTCATAATGCTGCCTCCTCCCAATACAACATTATCTTGCATAAAATGACATCCGAAATCAAAACCTGAAGGAGGTCCTGCATATGTATTCACCTGAATACATAACAAAAAGCCCCCGACAAAGTACCTACTGATCCTGCCGACAAAAAAGAACACCTGGGGAAGACAGGGTGGAAGCAAGCAAGCAAGATTGTCTTGTACTATTTGCAAATAGCTTAGTAATTAACTGTGTCAAGTTTGTATTTTTCAAACTGAACAGCACACTAAAGTCGAGCTCGATCCAATACCTCCACTTCCCTAACTGTTGATTTCTATCCTTCGGTTTTTATTCTGGATTGCCAGAATAGGCAGATTCACATACAACATCCATTCTTTTCTACACTAAAATTTTAATTTTGGATCGAGAAATGCCTTTTGTTTCCAAATACTTTGCAAGATCACCACAGGCACAAACTAATCTTCACTTGTTGCATAATCTGCAAGATGCTGGCAATCTTAAAAAAAAACTAATTAATTCACCCAGATGCTGCAGTGCAGATTACCTAGGATCATCTGGGAGAAAGATTTCTGTGCAGTATAAAGCAGAACAGTGCTAATGAAATGAGTTTGCACTGTGATAGTCTGTTTTCCTTTAATTTACAGCCATTCAGAGGAAAAAAAAAAAAAGGCTGTTTTTTTTCTGCAACCACCACAGTGGTCTAACTGTGTCTGTGTCCCCGTAAGAGACAAGCAATGAAAGGTTATGGCACGGGAGAGAGCCCAGAAGAGCCTGATGGCCAAGGGCCTTCGCCTGGGATGGGGGAACCACGTCTCCAAGGCCCGTATTAAATCAGAGAGGGAGGAGATCTGGGCTGCCTTCCCCACATTCCACATACGTGCTCTCACCACCTGGCTATTCGTTATCCCTGCCCTGCTCTTCCCCAAAATAATTTTTTTGGAAATGCTTCTGCCTTGTTCCAAGGTGGAACGAAAGTGGGTTTTTGGTAAGTTTTTCCTCATCTCTCAAAAATGCCTGTTTCCCACCCAGAATGGGCGTCCATGAACAGCAAGAGAGGAAGTCCTATCCACGCGGCGCCTCCAATCCCCACTACCCACAACAGCCACAGCAGCATCCAACAATTTTTAGGCAGATTAAAAATAGCAAAAAAAGGTATATATTTAAACTAGTTATTATCAAAACCAAAACCCCCTCCATCCTTCAGATTATCTCCAAAAGCTTATTGGCAGCTGCATCACCTCAGTTAGGCCCTCTTTTAAGCCCCTTGCAGTTTTTCCATTGATATTATTGCAGTCTCTCCCTCTGTTTTCAAGTGTCTCCAACCAACGTTTCCTTCCTCCTCGCTACAAATCTCGTCAAATAGCCTGCCACCTATGCGAGACTAAAACATAACTCCATTTTCACTTTCCTGCTACACTTGAGGGAAAGACGTGTCTCTGAAAGGCTTGTCTTCTAAAGTCAATACTTTTAATTAGGTTTCTCTGCCTTGGTCGACTCCTCCATGCCTGCTTTTTGCGTGGCTGAGGTGGGGCGATAGCAGCTCTCTGTGGTTGCTTTAGCAAATGAAAAAAACTAGACTTTGCAGTATCTGGGCAGGTCAGCATATGGTCAGAAATGAGTTTCGCAGCAGGCCGTTTTCCCCACCAGGGGATCTTAATGTGAAGAAGATAGAAAGCCTCTGTGAAGGGATGTGAAATCTTGTGCCAGGAAAGCAGGGGACTGCACTTGGATAGTGGTTGTCAGTACAAGCTTCATGCTATTTCCCTATCAAATAATGCCCCATCCCCTCCTACAAACAGCTTTTCCGTAAGCCTTTTAATTTTATCTCCTGTATTAAACGTAAATAGGGTGAGCACTGACTCGGTGCACTGAAAATGTAATGGGCTTGTCTCATCAGTTTACAGCCAAATTTCATTCAATTATTATTGCAGGGAAAAATAGGAGAGAGTTGAATTGAGTTATACTAATAGATAATAAACGTAAACATAACTCCATAGTACTATTTACTAACTTTAAAGACTACTCCTATAGCAATCAACTTTATAAGGTTCCTGACAGAATCATAATGGGGATAAAACACATTGAAGCGTAAGGCTATTTAAACTCTTAACAAAAGCCATGATAATACTAACAGTAAATGAGCAACTCCCACAAAATATCATTTAATAATCACGCCCTGATAAGGCTTAAAGTACATATCGCCATTGTTATATGAAAAAACATTAAAGTGTTTTTTTTTAAACACATGTAGCAACCTAACAGGTTTTAATTACCACACCTACTTCAGTGACGAGCTGTTCCACTCAAACACCCAAACATAATATTTACAACGTTGTGCGGTTGTTAAGGATCTCAATGATTGATGGAACCTATTGTGTTGCCATCTTAATAACAACAAATGCAAGTGATTACCAACACGGAAGAGAGAATCTGTGTTTTTATTTTACAACAAAAGGCTGTCCTATAGGGACTTATTTTCAACATAAACTAACAAACCTGCGCACACGTGAACGTGCTTTAGAGCTTGGCACAGAGAGTAAAAAACAAAGCCTCTGCTGCTTTAAGGACAACGTATTTTTTTGTATTAGCTTAAAAGAACATGAAGGCTGTCAAAAGAGCTGGTATAGTTTTTTACAGTGCCGCAGAATTCATCTTGACCACAAGCAAATATCTGAAAACTGCATCAGAAAGATAGCATAGATCTTGTTTCCGAAAAGAAAGCAAGCAATTGAGTCATTGAGTCAAATAGCAATACAATACATTTTCTGGCATCGCTACTGAATATTTATATCAGTGATGAATGAGACTACAAACGAAATATTTTAACATGAAGCTTTGCCTTGTTAACTGCATGATATGCCAAAACACCACCTACTGTAAATCACAGGGTTTAAGACCAGTATTTCTTGTTTAAACATGCTCCTTGTTCAGCAGAATCACTTGTGTGAACAAGCATACATTAATGTACACTAACTAGAGCAGTTTCACTATCCAACTGATAGAGTATAATTTAACAACCTCATTATCAGCATTGTAATTTTCAGACTGCTGAAATATCATATTTGTTGAAATTATTATACGGTTTAAATACTTTAACAACATTGCCCATTTGACGCTTCTGTCAGATAAAATGCAGATAGGCACTTGTGCATTGATGAACACGCTTTTAATCCTATAAAAAAAAACTTTCTCTGTCAAATTATAGGTGTTTCAACACTTGATTTATGAACGCCATAATTAAAATCCTTATGCCTTAAAGAAAAACAAACTTCATTATAACAACAGCTTTCTTTCACATTTTTATCTTTTAATATTCGGAGTTTGCTTTTATACGCTGCTATTAGCTATCAGTTTGGCATGTCATTCGTGACTGCCAAGACAGGAGACTTTTTCTCTTTATAACCTGGTCAAACCTCAAAGTCTGGGTAAGCACCCAAAAGGATCAATGTTTATTTACAGCTTCCACAAAGCATTTGCAGGGGAAAAAAAAAATCTCCTAATTTAACAGGTAGAGGACAACCATCACATGATTCAGTGCTTTCTGCTTCTAGGAAAGCCAGAAATACTGTAATGTCTGCCAAAATATTTCTCCTCCTTCTATGAACTGTCAGAACCAAGAATTTGGAGAGATACTATTTAAAAAAAAAAAAAAAAAGAAAAAAAAAGAGCTAGATTTTTCATATGCATTTCTGTAGTGGTTCTGGTTCAATTTGAATTTTAGACAGATCTCTGGAGGGGGAAGAGATTCCTATATTATCTGAACAAATTCATGCATATCATTCATTCATTCTTACAGCACCCATCAGCACAGCAGCAGCAGGTTTCAGTTTCCTAAACTGAATGCAAGTCAAAATTACACACAATCTCCACTAAAACTACCGTTACTGAAAGTGATGCAGTTACACATTAGCATCCCTTCTCTAAAGAAATCTCTGGCCCCAAATCCCAGAAAAGAACAATTCATTTACAAGCTAAGCAAGTAATCTTGAATCAAATCCTGAAGCTTGTCAAAACTAGGATTTCCTAAACTATCAATAAGAAACTAATTTCAAAAGAGGGAACTCCCAATTCAAGTCATTGCTGCTGAAGTCCTGGTCCCTTTTACCTAGCTTTCCATCAAATTTGTTTTGAAATGTTACAAACACCTTGAAAAAGAAATCAAAAGGAATAATGGCTGAAGAAGGTCTCCTTGATGGGACCAAAGCATCACACTCTATACAGTTATCTGACTTTTGGCTACTAATTACAAAGCCAAAGTTCCTGAACTCAGTATTACATGAAGCTGAAAAAGCTTACTGTGTAAAAGATTAAGAGAAAATATTATACTTGCAGATAATGAGGACAACTGAACGGAATCACATTACTATTGCACAGTGGAGAGGTTGAAAATTTACTCCTCAAATATCATCTCTGAAAACATAACAGATAAATTTTGTTATCCTTCTAACAAGCTGTTGTAATGCTAGACTGGGATAAAACAGATCATGCTGCCCTCTTGTGCCAGACGTGCATGGAAATCAACCCCTTTATTCCTGCAAGTGACACGTGAAGAGGAACATATAAAGCATTCACTATGAAGTAGAAAACGTCCACGTTTTCCTCGTTACAGTTACCTTGGCACACATGCAATACCCTTACTGGGATATGGATAGAAGAGCAACGGAAGTTTCAAGAGAGTCACATTCTACACTCCAAAAAATAAACAAGATCTGTCAACAAACACGGACAAGTTGGATGTGATAAAGCCCAAAATACAACCACTTAATCTCTAACTTCCCATCAAGCTTTCGCTATAGCTGTTTAAGTGATGCTGTATAGATATCTGCTGATAAATTTGAATTTCAGTCATAAATATCTGATCATTCTTTCTGAATGCTGGTTAACACAACAAGCTTTAGTCACTTAGAATTATCAGCTCAATACGGTTAGGTTAAGTGCTTAAGAAAGAGATAGTCGTTTATTAATAAGGTCCTTCCAGTGCAAACCACACTCAAACCAGCAATGTCTAACTATTTTTAGATCTATGCCAAATTACACAAAGGTGAAATCTGGGTACATACAAATATTTTTGGGTGGGAAGGGAGAGAGGAGAGGGGTCCTCATATTCCTCTTCTGTCTCTGCTATGTAACCCAGGTCTCAAAAATACATTCAAATTCGTATATCACCTGGGTAAGATGCTCGTTACTATTCCTTTACAACCTGCCCCTCCCTATATATTGCTAATGCAATCTGTAATGAGAGATCTTGGGCTCATGCCTAAACTGATTCACAAAGCGTAATTTTTTTAGAAATAAGCCATCTCATTTATTCACTACGACTGATTGGATCTACACTGTTGGGAGCTGACAGACATGTCATGATTCACCACGTATTTCCATTTCCTAATGTCAACTCCCTGATGCTGCTCATTAGTCTGTTTCCCCAGTAAGAACTATTGAGAGCTTGGGATGTCTATTTATTTAAGTTTCCTTCCTCGACTTTGGAACACAGATCATGGTGTGTTCAAAATACTGGCTGTGGCATTTTTTAATTGCTAATTATTTTTTGATAAATAGAACAGCAAAAGCCAGTTCAGCAATTGCTTCTGCTAAGGTCTTAAGAGACCTCACACAAATACTGAGAACACACTGGATGCTTAAATGACAGATCTGACACTGCAATATCAGCTTTGCTAATATGGGATATGATAACTAATCGTTTGGCTTGGCTCTTACAATCACAACACCAGAAAAAGGAGCCTTTAATAATTTCAATTTCTTCTTCGTATGTCTTTCATAGTAAGGCATATTAAAAAAAGAAAGAAAAAAAAATAAAAAAGGCTTCTACGTAAACAAATCTCACCCCAATGCAAAAAAAAAAAGTATCTGAAGTTCTAAAGGATAAATATACAGTAAAAACCCACGTAAATCAGACAATGAAGCACAGATATTAAAAACAGAATTTCAGAACTGCTACATGCTGCAGTTCTGAACAAGAGCATTGTCTCACGTGTCATCTTTTCCCTTTTCTTTTTTCAAAAGATGTATAGATCAGAACAGCAGTATCTTTGCATGGTACCATGACCAAAGGAAAGATGAAGGGAAAGAAATATATGCACACTGAAGTTAATCTTCTCTTATAAAATATCTGCTGATAAATAGAAACACACATCTCTAAGTCACGACAGTGTGTCAATACCAGCGATAGGCAGGTTTTATGAATGCCACTTTTACAAAGCACTGCTAATTTGAGCTTTGCAGTATGTTACAAAGCAAACTGTCATTTATTACTTTACACTGCCCCTGATGTTTACTCTGCAGTTTAGTTTGTTATGATGAGCCAGGTTTATGGGTATTCTTACAATATGATTATGTATTCCCTCAAAAATACAGTTACTGCATATGCTGTGCACACACACACACAAAAAAAAGGAGAGAGAATAGGAAAATCCCTGCCTATCTGACAACAAACCCCATCAGTACTACGATTTCTTCTGATGTATGTGCTCTCACTAGCTCTCCACTAACCTGTCTCCTGAGCTTATGGCTTCGCTTCTAATCCTTTGCAGTGGCCTTGAATTTACGCTACCACAGACTCACAGTACAAGCAGACCATAAAACACAGTCTTAAACTTCTGCAGTTGTAGATTTTTTTTTTAAAGGAGAAATTGTGCATGTTTCATTCCTCATGTTACGGACATGAACCTTTTTTCCACACGAGTATTTTTTTCCTGAAGATATTACTAATTTCTCTGAACCAATAAAACCATCCGTATATACCCTTACAATCATCAGACGGCTTCTGGAACTATGAAAACAAGCCTATGTTCCTTTTCTTCAAGGGAGTGAAGACCATCGGATTTCTATTTCTCACTTAAGACTGGCTAGTAAATCAGTACCACCCCACTTCTCCACTCCCTTCACTCTGCTCCAACTTCTCTCTCGTTTCTTTTGAAGAACATAAGGATCTGGACTACAGTTTTAAATTGCATGCTTTGCGCTTTTGTGCATTCTGGAAGGATAGTAAGCTACACAGTTTCTCAAAACTGAATTATCACACATGCTTAAAATTATTTTTTAAAAGGGCAAATAATTATTTGGGTTAAGCTTTCAGAGAAATGCACAAGAAAGGCATCCCCACAAAATGCACGCATATACATTCAGCATATGGAAGACAACCCTATGTAATTGCATCAGAACATCAATGCAACTAGCAGCTCAATGTACAACACCAAAGCCACAGGTAATTCATTTTTCTGTAGATTGCATTTAAAGAGAGTAAGATCAACCATCAATAAGGAGTCAACATTCTGACTTTTAAATTTAAAAAGACCACGCTGTTAAATTTAAAGATTTTAAGTAAAAGAAACAAAAAAAACCCACCACAAATATGCAAAAATACTATAAAATCATAATTTCCCAGAAACAGCATAGTTAACATAATCAATGAGGTATATTAAATGTTAAGGGTTTTTTTTACTATTAAACTTACCTATAGGATTTCTGTCAAAAAACAAGACAGGAGCTTTCAAAATGGATTGAAACATTTTGTTGTGCAAAGTCTGACCAGAATTAACAAGAACTTGAAACACCAGAAGACTTCTTATTATGCCAAACAGTATTGTAGCCACCGTTAAACCTGAAATTAAAAAAACATGGACAGAGCGTGCATACAGATATGGATCTTTCACAAAGAAAAGAATTTAAAAATAAAACTGAACTGAAACCAAATTTTGTTGACTTCTGTATATAGCAAGAATCCAAACTTAAGCCTAGGGACTCAGATTGAGCATAGAACAGATACCTTGTATTTGTCACTAGCTTCAGTTACTACCATATCATTGATTTAAACAATTCATCTTTTTCGGTTTGAAAGAATTGGCACTTTATAGAAATGTAGGAAACGACTGTTAACCCATGAAATAAATCTGTATTAAAACCTTCTGCATAACACCTCTGCTAAGAAATTCATTTCACAGCGCCGTATATAATTGTGGCTTGCAGAGGTCACTGTGAAGACTCAACATTTGCCAGCAGGTATTAACCAAGTAATATATACATGGCTATTTAGAGACAACCTTAAGTTATTCTCAATCAGCCCAAACCACTCATGCCATTCTTCTCCTTGTAAACCACATCAAATCATTTAAATTATGTGTATTTCTTTAACACAGTATAAGATGCATCCCTTATGCCATGTGAAATAGAGACCTTTCAGGGAATTGGTCTGCAGACTGTTTGTCTTTCTCCTGGGCACATCTCCACTTACAAGACAGGGGTGCTACAGGGCAAAAGATGGAAACAAAGAATGATGAGATTGCTGCTGCTCTGTTTGCTGTGTGTA
Source organism: Nipponia nippon (assembly GCF_047370975.1). NCBI lineage: Eukaryota > Metazoa > Chordata > Aves > Pelecaniformes > Threskiornithidae > Nipponia > Nipponia nippon. Next base: position 74,912,692 of record NW_028262336.1, on the reverse strand, counting down.
ATCTCCAATGTGGCTGCCCAAATTCCCAGTTGATGAAGGTGAACAGCGAAGGTGTTAACCTTATATTTGGCAGTGCTTCCAGGCTCCAGGTGATCTAAGCATAGACACCAGAAGCCCAGATGCTCAGGCCTTGAGGACACCCTTAAGTCAGACCCTAACTATCAACATAAAACATTGCCTATTCTAAGCACAGGTTAAAACTGGACACAATTCAGGTACGCCTATAGTAACAGTGGGAAAGAGTGAGGGTTTAAATTATATGATGTGGTTAAGTCAATCAGTTATTCCATCCTGCTTACTGATGTATCCTCCCAGGATGCAAGAAAAGGTATCACTATTTCATTTGTCTGTTTGCAGTTTACTGCCCATGTTCTGCACAGTGCTGTTTTTAAGAAAAAAGCACGTGGCTGGGATGAGAGCTTGTTTGCCTTGTCCTGACTGCTGTATTCCGGGCCAGGTAAAAGAAAACACCTTTTCCAAGAGTATCTGCACGTACCCAAACAGGAAAGCTGGGTCATGCAAAAAGGGAGCAGAAGAGGTACTAAGCAGGAGGCTGTGGCAGAGCCCATGCCTAACAGCAGTCTGTGGGAGCGATGGGAGGAGAGCGAGCACGTCCTGGGAACCCCACATTTCTGCACAACTTCACTCACGCTTGGAAGCCACTGGAAGCTGCTGGCATGACCCTCACCAAACAAATCACCTGAAAAGACCTAATGACTGGGGAGAAGGGGGAAGAATGAGACTTACTTTCAAGTCTCATCCGGTCTGTCTCACGCTGAAGGTTTTTGCTTTCCCCATTTACAAGCTTACCACCTCAGTATGAGAGAGACAAGGACTCTTTGCACACTTGCTTTATAGAAAAGGTGTGGAATTGGTACCTCACTTCTGGCCAACAGGTTTCCCATTAACAGAAATTTTAGTCTTCTAAATCTTTGTCTCATAGAAACAACAAGGACTAGGAAGGAGCTACCATGGTGATTTTTTTCTTTTTTCCAAACATTGAGAACCAGAAATAAAAATGATAAATTATTTTATACAGTTTCAGAGGTTATAGAAAAAGGTACGTTAGATTATTATGTACTTCATATAAAATATACTATCTTTTTATAACTTTTTCAACTTCACTTACAACTTTGTGTAGGTAAGTCAATGCTGTCTGTTAAACTATTGCAAATATCTCACAAAGCCATCTGAACATTTCAATATAAAGAAAACTTTTGCTGTTCTGCTATCTAGAACAAAATTTGCCTTAAAGGATAAAATTTTCCGTAACGTGGTTTAGGTTAGATGGTCAGAGAAAGCCAAGTTTGCCACACTTAATCATACTATGCAGTCCACTGGAACAGCTCATGAAATAAGACATTACACAAAGAAAATAAGAGCCAAGTTTATCTGGCTCCTAAACTGCTGCTTTCTAGGCCAACCACAATGTTTTCTGTCAAGCACTTAGATCACGTGGATTCCAAAAAAAAAAAAAAAAAAAAACCCACAACCAAAAACCAAACACCCAAACAAAAAATCCTCCACCTATCCTCTCACCCACGAGAGATGTTTCTGAATACATTCAATGCATATTCTGGTATCCCACCTGTTTTCTCAGACCTATCATTTACATCTCCATCAAGAAATTACCATGCCATACAAAACTGTACATCACTAGAAGTGCTAAATAGCGGAGTCTGAGAGTTCTACACATGATTTTTCTACACCAATTTTTACTACATTTCAGAGCAGTATTTCAAGATGTTTGGATACCTGAATACAAGGACCAATGCCCTTTTCTGGATATTCAGAAGCATATGGCTACATATTGAAACATACTAAGACGTTTTTTAACATCCTGCTTTGCATACCCATCTAGGATGCTTTTTAAAAACTGGTTCTTTTGCTATGGCACTTCAGAAGCAATGTAGCCACGCCAAGTTTTAGAACAGCGCAGAATGAAGATCCATTTCTAATCCCTCTTGCCCATCCATATAATGACTGAAGATTTAGCTCAATGACCTATTAGTATAGACAATAACCACGACCTTACGGTGACTGACTTTTTGAATACTCAATTCCTAGTTTACTTTCCAAAATCCAGGCAAAGCAAATTAAGAGTCTGCATTCAACCTGTTTCTTCTGTTAGATTTTATTATTTTATTTATTCCAATTAATTTAGTCAGGAAGCAAGACTCAGGCTCCTAATCTGTTAAGACATTATTCAGTTACTGCTAGAAATCACATTTCCCCACATTGCCGTTTCTTCGCACCTCTCAAAAGCGTTTGTTATGATAGGTCAGATAATAAAGTTATTCAGACACACACACATGCATGTGTAATTACCTGCGTAAATTCCCAAGTAAAAGTTAAGGTCTAGATGTTCAGTCTCATTTGCTCCATTATTTCCATTTGTTGTGACATTCAACTTCTCTTGGTGATTTGCCCTGTGGAAATGCATACAGAAGATAACGATCATAAAATCACATTCTGCAAATATTCATGAGTACGTTTAACTGTTTCTAGGGTCAACTCTGTTGAAATCTTTAGTTCAAAAGATCCCATGCACTGATGTTGTCATGCATCACACCATGAGTAGAAGTGATCACGGGCTACACTTCAGTATAAAGTTTAATTTTTTTTCCCCCACACAAAATGAGTGGAGATCAGAAAAAGACCAAGCATATTCTGAAGTTTCCTCCAACAGGATTCCCCCCACCACCACCTATACAGCACTGATTTCTATTAGACAAGAAGCACTTGACTGAAAAGGCAGAAATGACTGACCAGTTATCATCAACTTACCAGTAAGAAAGCCACCAGTCCTGGAGCACATATGCCACCTTGAGTAAAAGAGGCAAATACAAGAATCATCTTACAAAATGAAAAAAAAACATTATAAAATTAAATTTCCTTGCTATTCTTTCATGTTCTCTGGGAAAAGATCACATATTCAGGAAAGTATGCCATCCAGTCTTTCAAGACCAGCAGCAATTTGCAAAGCACATTAGAAGGTGCATTAGAACCCTCTACAAAGAAAGAAGTTACCTTAAATTACCTTACATGACAGCAAACGAAAGGAAAGCAATACATTTAAGCAAACAAAATATAGTAGCTCTTCCTAATGTATGTTAATTGCACATTAAAGAACTCATTTTTTTAGTTCCTAAATTTGCTACTAGAGATATTCCAAAATGCTTTTTGATTAACAAACTTTCTGATGTTACCAGTCCAGAAATTTGTGCTTACGGAAGATAATTACCAGAAACGGGGCTGAAGTAGGATGAGGGAAGAGAGGGAGGGAAAAACCTCCTACTGCCACCTTCCTTCTGTGCCGAGAGGTGACTACAAACTTGTAACAGGGTTATTTATCTCAAAATACACCTCTGTTCACGTGAATTTAAAGTTCTGGGCGGTCTGCTGCAGAGATTTGATCTTGCTCAGCTGTCTTTCCAACAGACTCAATTCAAGGACAAGCAAAAAGGAAGTAACATGTCTAAATATATAGACTATTTTTTATAGCCAAGTCCAATCATTTCCATGAAATGAATTTAAGCTTTCTCAGCAGGCAACAGAGAAAAAGGCAATAAGCTATCTTCATGCAGCTTCCTCAGCTCACCATTTCTTTCAGTAAGTTTCAAAATCATTTTCCTTGTTTAAAAATTCTTTTACATCCCTGCTACAGTCTGCATTACACATAAAATTTGCCTATCCTTCTCCTCACTTTCTTATTCTGCGAAACAGTGACCCTCCTTCTAGCCCTTCTCATAACCTGCACTTATCAGGAGATGAGCTTTTCTTTTAACACTTCTGTCAGACTCTGCCCTCCCATACCCAGTAAATCTCTTTACCCTCCTCAAGTGGAAACATACTGACTGTTCAGGTTTGTTAAACACTACTTTATACATCTTATGATTTTGTTCTCTATCTCCAAAAATTAGACTGGCTTATAATTTCTGTGCCATGCTGCCAGTAAAATAATTATTTTATTGAAGTATTAAAACTGTTGAAAGGAGGATCAGTTAAAGACCTCTCCATGCTGTACCAAAACTCCATGCTGATATATAAAATTTGATCGAGTATACTACAAAATTACTAAAGAACACCATGCTCCCAAACATTTTAGATGAAACATCATAGTAACAAGCATATGCTATGTTAAAAAGAAAAAAAAAAGAAAAAGAAAAAAAGAAAAAAAAAAAGCAAACCCAAAAGATACTGAATATTATCTGTGGCTCCCGACAACTTACCTGTGCCAAAATATTGAATACTAAAAGTATAAAGATCACAAAGCAGTTTGCTCCTGCAGTGAAATATTTTCTGTAAACCTTAAAGCTTATTTTTCCCTCAGAGCGACTCTCCTCTGGCACTGCAGCCAGTGCATTTTCAGGCTGAAAAAAAAACAACAGAGTAAAAAACATCAACCTTGCAGTTACAGATTCAAACTAAGCCACTTGAAAGTCATGGTTCAGAATTAGCCAACAATTAAAATGAGGAGATAAAGTGATTACACATATAAAAACTTCAAATATCGGAACTATAGCTTTGACAAAAAAAAATTAGTCTCAGTGCAGTAATACTGAAAAATCTACTCTGCAAAATGAAACTGTGAGGATTTTATTTTTCATTGCATCACAGAATGCAACATGACTTCATTTACAGCCAGAAACATTGACTCTAACTGACCGCTAAACCAAGTTTTTCTTTTCTTACATACTACCTTCAGTGTTATCAGCTCTGGAAACTAAGGCCTTGACTTGGGAAAGATTCTGTTTTCAGAATGCAAGTGTGTGTAACCTTTCCTTTCCAGAAAAATATTTAAAGTAAATACTCTTTTGTAAGTCTGCACCAAAATCAATCAACACATGCCCAGAGTAACAAACTACCCATAAAGTTCTAATCACCTCCTTGTAAGTACCAACAAAAGCATCTGTTAATAGGGAAAACAAGTAAAATGACAAATCAGAAATCATATTAAGCAAACAATGGATGGGGGACAGTGAAAGACAGGAAAGGAAAAAATGAGACAGAAGGTAAAAGAACTATTCAAATGAACAAAATTCTGATTTTTTTTTTTTTTTATAGTATATGTGATAGAAAAACTAGTGCCAGTTCAGTGGACATGTAACACTTAATTTTTTTTTTTCAGCAGAGATGGCTCTACAAGAGCAGTGGAATCAAAAGACCCGACTCAGATATGAAAGGGGAAAATCACACCTACTTGCCTATAAAAGAAGATAAGCCAATCTTGTTTTTTTGTTTCTCCAGCCCCCCTCCCCAGCTCTAATGCTGCTAAAAAGTTTGGCACACCTTTGTGGATTTAATAGTGGAGTCACTACTGGAACATCAGTAATATCAGATAAATTTACTGGTTTACTGTTTTGGGGCATAAAACCATTCCTCCAAAAAGGTATGAAAAATAAAAGTCTAGTATTCTTCTTTGTGTGTGTGTGTCTCACTGCTTTTTATTATAGAAAAGAAAAACAAATAACATATACCCATAGCATAAAGGTGACAATCATCGGGGACACACAGGGACTACTTGTTCCACGTGTTCCACGGATGCAGTGCTAGCAGAAGCCTAGCACGGTTTCAGGGCTCCTGCACTGTTCTGCGTGAATGCAAGCACACCAGCAGAAGGCCACCTCTGGTACAGAAACCTTTTGGCTGCTTTTGCACGGTGCAGACCAAGAGATAACAAGGCACCCGAAGTCAAGCTGGCACCATACAAAGCATTCTGCTTTCACCAACAGAAGGGCTGGGGAGACCAATGCAGCCGTGTCCCAAGGTTACCCCCTCAGGGCCAGCTCAAGATCATGTGAGTATGTTAATGCCAGCCATGCAAACGGAGACTTTGTATAAAGCCACCACCTCTGCATGCACTTCCCAGAGCTCAGGATTTTGGGGGAAGTATTAATTTGAGCTCGGCACTGCAGGACCAGACAGAACCCACCCAATACAGTGGTATTGGCCCTTTAAAGCACCGCTGGCAGAGGACAGGATGAAGGAAGCAGCGTGCAGTCATGCATGCAGCAGATCTGATGCTGAACCTGAAGGAATTCACTCTGCTGGGTTTGAAGAGAACAGCACAGAGCTGTGGGATGCCTGCCCTCTGCAGCCCAGGTGGCAGGACTGCCAGCCAAGCACAGTGCCAGGCAGAACCACCGTGGGTGAGCTCTCACCTGCTAATGCAATCCAGCAATCCCTGAAATTCAAATGCAGCAGGGAAAGTCCTTATCGCAGTTTAAGTTAAAAAACAGCCAGACAAGAACTGAAACACATCTATCCTTTGAGCACTCACAGGTGGTTGTTCCACTGCTCCGTCTTTCTGCGAGTGGACAGAAGAATCCTGGGACCAGACAGAGGACTCCGAGAAGGTTCGGCTCCGGGCAGACTTCAGGTTGGGGGTTCCTGGAACCGACAGCTGTTCTACCTCCTCATCTTTTTTCAAAAGGGAAGCAAAGTCGATGCCAGATCTCAGGAACTCTGAATAGGTACCTTTCCCCACCATTTTACCCTACAATTAATATAAGCTTTGATTATCTTCATTATACACTTTCTGTAAAGGACAATTTTTCCTATTTATCCCTGCTGCCTCTGAGGTTCTGCAGTTGCTGAGCACACATCCTACTGCAGTAAGCCTCTATCAGTTCCTCATTTAGAAGAGCAGAAACAAGCTCTTTACCCTTTAACCAGTCCCTTCCCAGCAGCTAACCAGGCCAAGGGGCACACAAACGGGATGACAGAAGTCCCAGGTACAGCCAGGTGAGAATTACCTCCTTGGAGAAGCTGCGGGAGACAGCCATACAGCTTTAGGAGAAGCTGTAGAACTACATAAATAACCATCGGTCTTTTTCTATTACTCCAGGCTAGGGGTAAACAGCAGCTTAATTTTCTGGTCCTCACAGAGCTCTACAAGGAGCAACACAGACCATTTCCACACTTCTTACGGCTCTATCACAAACTCATTTCTAGAAAGCTACTGTAACTTTTAAAGAGATCTGAATGGGAGGAAAAGACACAGATAGTGTCCTTTTTTACAACTCTGTGATGCATCAAAAGTAATTTGAAATACATCACTACCCAACCTTAAAAAAAGCCAAAACAAACTAGCTGAAGTTCTTGCATTTCCCCTCTCCCCATGAATATCTGGTACAACAAAGTTTGGAAGGAATCAGTTTTGCTGAAGGCCTGCTTGTTCTCAAAGGTATCTGTGACCATTGCTCAGCCTTAATTTAAAAAAGGGCCTGGTTGCAAAATCAACATAGTTCTTGATTCACGCAAAAGTGTAAGAAACAAGAATAAAAGCAAAACATTAACACAGTCTCTAAGTAATTCTCTCACAGTATAGTATACATATGTAAGATAAAAATCAATATGTAAGATTACGTATATGCATGATAAAATTCAGAAACAGACTTTTCAGGGAAGGTATTCTAAGAAAAATAAACTTATTTCATTAATAATTATAAATCTTTAAAAACTTATATGGTCATTAGTAGACAGAAAATATATTTACAAACCAAAAATAAAAATCTTTATACTGTTTTTTTTTCTTCCATTCTTAGATGAAAAAGGATAATTAGAAAGTATGTGAAATATAAAAACACAGACACTGAAATCACTTACGTCTTTTAAAATGAGAATCTGATTTGCAGCACGGAGATACTGCAACTGGTGAGTAACCAAAACAGAGATCTTCTGATGTAAGGCTTGACAAATACATCTGCAAAGAGACAGAAAAATCAATTTAAAAATAAAGTGTCCTAAACCATTTTGACTATTTCTGGAAAATGCCTTCTATTCAATTATACAGTGTTTAAAATAAGAAAAAAGGATGCCCATGCTTATTAGATTTCTAAAAATTACACTTAACAAACACGTTCCTTATTTAACTTTCTAAGTTTTCAAGGTAGAGAAAAGAAATTCCATATTTCTGGTCTGGAATGAAAGAGAAGGAAATATCTTAAGGACATTTCATTAGAAGTGTCTTAAACATCCTCCTAACAAATGTACATGTCGTAAGCTGAACTGCAAAAAGGGAATTTAACAAAAATTAAACTAATTGAAAGAGAAAGCAGAGCAATATACTGTGGACAATTATAGAAAAATACAGCCAATAAAAGTAACTTCTTTGAGATGAGCTTTCAGAGCAGCTGTAACAGTGAGCCACTGAGACTTCTGGAGAAGTAAACAGTACTACCAATCTGAGCTACATCCAAGTATGCATTGAGGTAGAGAAGCGAGATCCTTCAACCTTTTCCCATGGACTCGGCTTACTTTCCTCTCCAGTACCTTACCTGCTTATCTCAGAGGCTTCCACAGAAGTCTGGGATTTGGAGAGAGAAGTGAAGAAGGGACTGGGAACACCAGAACCCATTGGCAAGTGCAGTTCAATCCCATACAGTTTTAGCAGAAAAAAAATCTAGTATCTTTTCAGCAGAGCCTTGAAAGGCCACCAGAGCCAAAAAAAAACCCCCAAAAACCCAAAACATAGCAGTGGAGCAATGGTTTACAAGTGCAAAGGTCTGCAAGCATGCTCTTCATGTACCACAGGGACAGCACAGACACAACTGAGTATCCAACCCTACAAACACTCTCATTGCCTTCACCCGCACAGTAACATAGCAGGGAGACAAACCCTTTGAGAGGACGCCCCTTCCTCAACTACTCGCCATCTTAAGCAAATGAGGAAAACTGATATTGTCTAGAACTGAAGTGTCCAGTGGAGGTGTATACGTGGGCATTTTCCATTTGGATCAGGAGTGTCTTTTTGAACATCGTCTCCCTGTTGTCTCAACTCAATCTGCTGTTACTCATACTGTTGAGTGGTATTGGGGCCCATGAACTGGACTTCGAGACAAAACCAAGCAGGAACACACACTTCGGTAGCACCCCTCATCAGTATTCAGCTGACGAGGAACGAAGCCTGCAGGGCCAGGCTGCAGCCTGCTCAAAGCAGAGCCTTCTGAACTGCACGGGGACCTTGGCACCGTGTGTTTTTCTCCACAGATCCGCTCCTGTTGGGCTCATTTTCGCTAACATGCTAACTCCCATTTTCTAACGTGACACAGGAGGGTGGTGCTCACCAAAAAAGAGAAACAAACAAAAAACCACACACACACAAATCCTCTCTCCCCATTCTCCAAAAAAACACAAGCAAAACCACAGCAATCCAATAGTACAAATTCAATGCAGAAATGCAAATAAGCAGTAAGGAGTGCAAGGCAGAAAAAGAACATGAGCTTAACAGCAATGATATCATACTGCTTACTGTGTTTCATACATTCATGTTGTATATCCAATTAACTCCCTACACAGCTTTTAACATCTATTTTAACACTTCTACAAAGACTGTAGGAAGTAGAGTACTATAAAATGGTTAATACTAGTACTAGTCAGCATAATTACATGCAGAAAGTATATTATAGTTTTCCAAATAAACTGTGCAGTAAAGTTAAAAACAATATTCTTCCTGAGAAAGTTATATGCTTGCTATGCAGCATTCAAGAAGCAACTATAAACCCATGATGTCATTCTTAGGTCGCCAAGATAGCAATTAATCAAGGTACTTGCAGCAGCATAACTATTTGAGGAGTTGCAACTATTTATACACCAGGCTCTTTGTGGGAGTATTATTCTGGTGTGGTTACTGTCCAGCCTCTGAGCAGTCACTGAAACAAGCCACATGGCAACTAGAGCACCAGCTGAAGACACACAACAAAACATGATCTTCAACAAAACCTATCCAGAGAACTGGACAAAGATGAGAGAGGCTACAGGATATTTACTTGCCTAGCAGGAAAGCTGCCAAAAGAGAATACATCAGGTATTCACCGTGAAGAGATCTAGCTTTCCCTCACATAGTCCCACAGCCCATATACTACTTTGATCACTGAATTTTCTGTGTGCCAGATGTATGTCTAACAGCTTACTGGGACAAACTAGAAAACCTGATGGCTGAAAACCTTTAAATCTTGATCCTGAGTCACGGTGAGCCCACTGCACTTTAAGTTTGCATTTGGAGGGGAAAAAAAAAAGAAGAGAAAAAAAAAGTGGGTTATCACAACATCAGAGCAAACCAATTATAACTGTCAGAGCCGTCAGCACAGCATCCTGCATGATCTTGATCTCAGGAGAGAAGGCAAAAATGACCTCTGTGGAAATATACATTTCCACTGATACATCAGGTCACTCAGTTGAGAATTTCTAAAAAAACAACAGCTCTTGATTTGATGTCTATCTGGGTAGAAAGAAGCTAGTGAATAGTTTGTTGATAACAGGCAAGTAGAAAAATTGTTGTCACAATTCACTGGCATGAGCACAAGGAGGAAAAATCGCAACAAAGAGCGTATACTTAGATCTATTACCGAGTTAAACAACTCACTGCTCAGACAGCTCACTAGAAAATTTTGCCATTTAAAATACCGTATCATCATGAAGCACAGAAGCTGCAAAACTAGTAAAATACTAAGTATATACTTAACGTCTGTTTCAAAACATCAAACTACTTGAGCTTTGTTCAAAACCTTTTTTAAATTTTTTTTGTTTTAAATATTCTCTTCCCCATTTGACAACATCCATTCTGCAGTTTACAGTGAGCATTAAGTTTCTATGGTGCCTTGGCTGCCACAGAAGACTGAAACCAGAGTTCAATGACAGGCTCAGCAAAACCAAATGTGATAAAAGGGCTGGCACAAAACTCTGAGAGCTCGCTGATTTCTTATTAGGGAAAACTTGGTATTGTCTTAGAACTGAAAAAGAAAAAAAAAACAAACCCAAATAGTCCATAAGCGTTTATGTTTTTAACTGGTTCACTAAGGCTTAGTTTCATCATGCATCTACTTTTAGAAATACTGCTCTATGTAGCTGAAGAAAAGCAACCATCAATTCTAGGTGAAACACCAAGTTCTAGGTGAATCACCATCTGGCAGTGTCTCCCTTTCTCACTGACAATGCAGAGAATCTGGGGAAACCCTGCCTCCCCCACCCCCACAATTCCTCAAATCCTTCCCCCCCCCCCCCTTTATTTTAAGTGAGAAATAGTTTTTTCTCTCTCTCCCCCCCCTTTGTGTGTCATGTGTCCCCGTCCCCCCCCCCCGACACCCAGCTAGACTGGAGTCTGAAGCTGGCCTACATTTTTTGCAAGTGCACAAAACTGAAATATTGTTCCAGTTGAGACCTTACAGGTACAAAACATAACAGGAGGATTACTTCACTTGTAGTGGAAGATACAGTACTGGTCATAAGTCCCAGGGCGCAGTTTCCTTAACAAGAGCGTAACATTGCTGACTCATACTGGATTTGTGATCTACCCAATCTGCACCTCCTTTTCCATGAAACTACCGCACTACTGATCCCTGCTCATGGTATGTTCATGGAGTCAACACTTTGCACTTATCCCTGCTGCATGCATCCATTAATTCACATCTTGTAACAAAGACTTTCCAAATCCCTGTCCATCTCCAGAACTGCCTGAAGCATTGTCCAGTTTTCTGTCACCTGGAAATGTAGCATCAGTGACCTTCATTCACCATCAGGAATACCAGCCTCAGGATAGATCTCTCCAGAAATTACACTCTTCCAATTCGACAAAAATAAACAAACAATATTTTAAGTTAACAAACGTAAGTAACAGTATACTATCACCCATTTAAAAAATCCATTGCACTGTGACAGCAAACTTCTATACAATTAAAAAAAAAAATTAGCTTGAGCTTTGATACTGCAGAGCATGCAGCGGCAGACACCTACTCAGAAGGGGGCCTACAACAACACAGTGCTCCTCTACGCAAAGGCAGTGTCTTGGCACTCCGTGCATACGAATCCTCATTTGTTCTTCCTTCCCTATCAGGTTTTCTTTTCTTTGAGACAAGTTGTTCTTTAATCTTTTTTAAGTTTTTATCTCCAAGAACCAGCTTTCTTTCACCTCTGCGAAGTGTCTCATCTTTAATGATTCCATTTTCTTCCTTACCTTTCTTTTTGCCTCTCCTTTTTGGAAGTTCACATGCAAGTTTAACTTTACTCTAGTTAATACTTATATTTGTTTTAATGGAAATAACCACTGAAATGAAATTAAAGCACATGCAGAAGTGCTCATAGGCGTAAAGCCTTTGTTATATTAATTTACTTACTACATTTGCTTTCCTCTCCTTTCCCTTTAAATTTAAGTGGTTTATGGAGAACAATCCCCCAGTTGTTTTCGTACATTTCGAAGTTTAAAAAATTTCAGCACAAAAAAAAAAAAAAAAAAAGCGTGACATATTTGCCAGAGACAAAAACCCCACACCTACTTCTATGATGCTGTTTCATTTCTATGCTTGTCTTGCTAACCATTTATCTCATGCCAAGTCCCAACCTCCACTGGATTAACGTGTAAGGACAACCGTTCTAGTACAAAATAAAGGTCCACAAAATCCATTGCCCTGTCTGGGGCACCAGCCAGCAGTGGATGGCTGGAGAAAGGATATAAGCAAACATACAGTGATGCTTCCTTTGGTACACATTTCCAGCTTCCAAGTCCATATATTAGGGGCTTTATTGAGCCAGAGATCTTAGTGTTTAAGTAGCTCTTCATGAACTTTTGCTACATGAATTTGCATACGTCCCTCTTGAGCCCATTTCTGGTTTAGTATTCGTAATACTGTTTTGCAACTGCACCCACAGACCACTAAAGCACACAACTACACCGGGGTTCTGCAAGTGGGTTTTTTTTGCTTTTATATCACATGATTTAAAAAAAAAAAAAACCAAAACCAAACTCACGTACATTTCTGCGAGATAAAAACTGTAAAATTTTACAGTTTTTTGAAAACACACAATGTACAGTTATCTCATGTATGCTTTTCACTTTCTGGAAAAAAAAAAAAAAAAAACCAAAAAAAACCAAAAAAACAAAAAAAACCCAAACCCCCAAACCCCAAGCAACATTACTACAACATATTCATGCCTTTTAAACATATTCCCTACAATAAGCACAACAAAGATCAAGGAATTTCAATTGTATCATCTAAATGTAAAGGTATAACTAATATGTTTTTAAGAGCAACACCTGTAACACAAAAAAAGATGTACAGGGCATTCAAGTTTGCCCAGCACTTCTCATTAGGGCTGTAGCCACTGCAGTGGTATCAGAGGCATAATGAGTACGGACCAGGTGTGAAACACAAAGTGCAAAGCCTTAGAGATATCACTGATTTAGCGAGATCCCACCTGAAAGGGAGCAGAGTGAAATCCTTAAATTTACACACCAAATCCCCTGTACACTTGCCATCAGTGGACAAAGTATGTAATATACATATGCCTTTAAACACAGCACTGACACGTACATGCCAGGGTTATCTTTGCTTGGTTCCTCTGATGCACTGATTGTGTCTGTAATCCCTCTACAGAAACGAGACCTTCTAGCTTTTATCTGCTAGTTTTACAGGACTGATGAGCTCCACTTGCTTTTAATTACCTACACCACCATGATAGCACTTTTTCCTCAAAGTTTCTACAAGCATACCCCACTTTGAGAGATATGAGACCGGAAGCATTCATGCACTCCTAACGGTTCCAAAAATCAAATTGCTTTAAATAGATGAAGTAAATATTCAGATCTGTATATCTAATTAAAAAAAAAAAAAAATTCCTTTTACTCATTTTCCCTACTTCATTTTGCTCCTCCCCTCAAGCACTTCTGGGGCTTAGGTAAGAATGCACTGAGTAATTCAGGATGTCTTAATCCATGCACTTTGCATGATGGAACTTCCTGCTTTCCTTTGCCGTCAGTTCAGTTCTTCCTCACCTTTTTCTGCAATTATGAAGGACACCTTTGCTACAAAACCATGCACGCTCCCTTTCCTCTCTCGCAGGGGAACGCTCAGTTACCTCAGATGACAATGGAGAGACGTTATCTTTCAGAACACCTGGTCAACTTGCCAGGTGACTCTCCAGCCAGCCTCAACATATGGTTATCCCATGACCCATTGCCCAGTTACATGTCCCTTGAGTTCCTACAGGAGGCCACCACCTGGTACCGAGGTGCTCCATCTGAATAGATGCTAAAGTTCATTACTGTGCTGTGATAAACGCCGTGATTTCTTCTGCAGCTTTTATCTAGTTCCAGAGGCAAAATTGAGACAGAAAAGACAAATGATACACCTGTGCATACCACTCCCAACTGTCATCACAACTTCAGGTCTGATTTTAAAAGATTCCCAAACTGTCCTGCAACTCTGTCTACTCTCACAAGCACAGAGGAGGAATAGAAAGAAATCAGGCTGACCGTCAACTGAGACTGGCACACAGCTCCTGTCACTGGAAAAGATACAAAGGAAGAACAATACTTAAAGAAGAGCATCTGTCTCAATAGACTGATGGAATATAAACCTCACTCTTAAAAACACCATTTTTGAGTCAGTATCACTGATGGGACACAATTTAATTTCTATCCAAAGGTGATCCGCAACCATATAATATATAGAAATCGGTTTACAAAGACGCACAGGGAAAGCAAGAAATTTCTTGGGATCCAAGCATGACTGAATGATTTTTCTTAGAACACCACAGGCTACTCCAAACTTTGTCATACAAGGAAACATGCTACTGTATCTGTATGGCTGTCCCTCATTTCAAAACTAGAGGTCTCAAAATACCACATTCCTTAAAAGTTAATAAAAAGCGATTTTTATTTTTATATATATATATATGCGCATATTTTCATATACACACAAATATGTACAAAACCACAGAACTATACTGGTGCCCCTACATTGGGAAAAGGCTGAAGCATGTCTACTGTTAAATACCAAGAGAACTCACAGGAAAAGAGACTACAAATAACACAAGAACAGGTAATCTCCAGTTTATACCTTACTAGGCCCCAAGGAGTCTGACCAGAAGAGAGGAATTAATTGGAAAACTGGCTTTATCTGCTCCATCATCCACGGAACGACTCGTCTGTATTATGGAGAAATTCTTAAGAGACACAATCCCTTATTAATAATATCATGGACTGTTTTCCCACTGGAGCTGTGCTACTCGCATTCTTTCTCATTGGAAAAGTATTTATATATTTTAGACTGTTTACTGCAGTAGCTGAACAGAATGGAGAGAAGCAGCAAATGTAATGAACCAGCCATCCACAGACCGTAGCTTCAGGAAATTACTAGGAACATACCTATCTTTGATGTAAACACATAGACTAAACACTTCTAAAAAAATTGAACATTAATATAAATTGGGGGCGGCGGGGGGAAATGAGTGAGTGATCTGAACAATATTCACTTCAGATTCTCATTAAATAATCCCGTTTCTTCCATCTCATCCATTGTTTTATGCCTCGTGGTTTGGACTCCTGGGGGCAGCTTGTAAGAAGTGGTGTCTCAGACATTCCTCAGCACCATGTTCTAAGAAATCATTCTTGCCCAAGTGCTCTCTTTCTTCTCCAAACTTCTAGCACTATTCAGGAAGCATTAAAGAACATGCCCTGCCTTGTTTTTCAAAGCAAGCTACTGAACCTAACACTCTCCCCACTACCCCCTTTTATAGCTGCCATGAAGGCCTCAGAAGACAACATCTGTTTGTCAAAAAGCCCTCCCTCAAGATCTTTAACAAGGAGGCATTGCTCAGTTTTCCTTGCAACTACTACTCCACCCAGTCCATTTTCTCCATGAAACGCTTTCATTCTACATTTATCTGTTTCACTCTAACTGATCTAGAGTTAGGGAGGAAGAGTAAACAAAAGTAAAAGAAGAACCCCAGCTAGTTTTCCGAGTTTCAAATTCTCTGAGATAATCTCCTTATTCCTCCTCATCTCCACACATTTATCAGCAAAACATACACTGTGCTACCAGAGCAACGGTTTCTAGCTCCTTTATGGCTTTGCATGTACAAAAATCCAGACCTCCAGTTTTGCAGTAAGATGTAGATGCTCCCAACGTCACAGCTCACATAAAACGTAGAATAAATTGAAGAGGCAACCCGACCTCCCTTGCAAGGCACTACTGTACTTTCCTGTTTTCCTCTCTGTGAAAAGACCTTAGGACTTAAGGGAGAGACAGGCTAACAGCTCAGGCGGGTGCACTTTCAGAACTCAGGCACTGATAGAGTCAGATGCTGGAGTTGCAGAGTGATCTTGTGCAGAAACAGAAAAGCAGCAGCTAAAGCCTAGATAGCTTCAATGGGCATGAAAGGAATTTGATAGAGTATGTGAACTATAGAAGTCATGAACTCCACCTATCAGTCGTGACAGGTGAAAATGATCCTGCATAGAATAATGAACATAAAGCCTATGCATCATAAACCTCTTATTCCACACTGGCTGATGGAAACAAACAGTAGCCATCTGAAGAAATCAATAAAATAAAACAAAATGTTGGTGGGGTTTCAGAGGGATCTCCAGATTTGAAACTGCAAACATCAACAGGATGTACTATTTTCAAATTTAGATACTAAAAGCTTCCCTGCATGGGGAAAAAGAACATGCATGCAATGCTAGTCAATGCAAATTCTACGACCATTTCTGCAAGACAAGTTTTTATGATTGTCTAGGGGTGGAGAGGAAGGAACAACAGTAAACCCAAATTAATTCATGTATTTAGAGCATGGAATTCAAAGGATGTAAGTATGCTCAAGAAAACACTCTCATTTAAGGCTTCAACCAAAGCCCACTGAATTCAGTCAATGGAAGTTTTTCCTTCTACTTCTAATAAATTCTAGATTATACCTTTTGATACTGAGAGGTGCAGGGTATGAAGAAGCAAGAATGAAACACTGGCTGGGAATAACTGGATTATTTTCATACTCACTATGTACTGTAGATTAGGCAGTTTGAAAGAAGAGAGAGACAGAGAAGAGGAAATTTATTGAGAAGGGAACCTGACTTTTAATGAACACTCTCGTATTTCTTCAGGAATGGAGGAAGGTCCGATATCTCTCTCTTTTATGGTAAGCTTATACATTCTCTTTTTCTCTATTTCTGCTCTCCAGAGTCTACTCTGCACACCACAGTTCCCTATTTCACCTACCTAAGAGAAACTTCAACCATTCAAGAACAAAAATGAAAAATCACTCAGGAATCTGAGTTCTGTCCTCTTCTTTAGCCACTTGAATTAAGTGTATTACTACACAAATAAAGCTGCAGCAAACTAAGAAGTGATTTAAAATCCTACTCCATATTCTTCTCCACTCAGTACTAATATTCATAAAACCCAATATCCATAAACCCCTATATTCATGTATGAAATCTGACATTTTCCTCAAGAAAATGGCATATATTTCCTTAAGAATAATTCTAATCATAGTATCTTCACAACAGACTTTTACAGGGCTTTTAAAAATAAAGAACAAAATGAAAGACACGCATAGGAAAAAAACCTACATGTGTTTCAAATACATAAAATAGAGAAAAAATAAATGCAGAAAGTGAATGCGTTAAGTTTTGTGAAGAGATTCATCTCCCCCAAAATACTTTCTATAAGGAATTTTTTTTTCTGTAAGGAATTAAGAGATAACAATTGTATTTTAAATGAAAATAAAGCAATAACATACTTTTCAAACAAATGTCTTCCAACTTCAGCATCTACTGCACTCAGTGGATCATCCAAAAGATAGATGTCTGCATCTTGATACACAGCTCTAAAAGGTTTAAAGAAAAGTCAGTATCAGTGTCTTACATTTGTTTACTTTAGTCACTAAGTCTGACAATTTGCAAATTTTAGAAACAGCAAAAACCACTAGCCTGGCCAGATTTACACGGGCCTTCTGTCCCCCACTCAGCGTAGCTCCACGATCTCCTATTACTGTTAGGTCACCATCTGCTAATAATTCCAAGTCCTGTGAATGTGAAAGAACAGAGAGCAAGATTTTTTTTTCCCCCCCATCATTTTAATTTCAAAGACCAACAAAGCTGCTTCAACATGACATTTTCTTACTTGGAAAGTATTAAATTATCATTTCACAATAAAACACAAGGATTTATACTAAATGATATATCCACGGTTACTTTATGACTTTGTACCTTCAGCAAAAGACAATTAAGAAAGCAGGAAGAATAGGTGAGATCTTAAAGTCCACTTTTTCTACAGCTTTGCCAGAGGGAAGTGCACTGCTATTCTTAGTTACAAGAAATATGTGCTGATGATTCAAGAAAATCAAACTAAAAATTATGAAGTATAACAGTAAATTAATTATTTTTTACTAGAACAAAACGAGCTATCACAATAAATAAAACTGAACTAACTCTTATCAGTAAATTATATTCCATTTGGCAACATCCTTAAGAACTGCATTACTTTTATTCTTACTGCAATGTATCCAAGAGAAATAATCACAACATTCATCACACAAATTTGGTTAATTTACGGGGCTTGGAACTATGAGTAAGAGAACAAAATTATACAGTGTTCCATGTCATATTATTGTAATTCCTATTCAGGAAATACAGAAGTTTTATATTAAGCTATAAAACATATTCTGAAAGTTCATTCACAGCTTTCATAAGACACATAAATTTCAAAGAAAACTATGAATGCAAGTCTAGCATCAAATATGAAGTGTGTTTTTTTTTTTTAAATGCAGTTTGCTGTCTTTTAAAGTCACTAAAACCTTAAGTTTAGACAACAGCATATGACTGAATATCAGCAGGAGATAGTAAAACTCTATCTACCATGAGTAAAAACCTTGCAAAAAAATTTTCATCACAGTAACCATCTGCTTTTCACCTGTGTCGCTGCTGACAGGAATATCGTAACATGCTGCATAAAACCTTTTTAGCTGCCAAGCGAAATGTCTGTTTGTTGACAAATCTGGCTTAATCCTCTTCTATATCTCATGTCACAAACTCCTTAGCGCACAGACCTTTCAAAAATATTTTTTCATAAAACCACTTGGGCTCAGCAAGTTCTCCAATATATAGATAGCCATTAGCAATGCATAATACATGATATACATGACATTTCTTTTAAAAAAAGCATATAGGATATTTACAAAATAGAAGTCACAAATAGTGCTAGTTTGATCATTTGTTTTCCACCTTTTATTGCATTTACACACACCCCTACCATAATACCAGTGAAAAGGGCTAAACGTGATTATGGAATTAAATAATTGGGAATAGCTTTTTCCAGATTTGTCTGTGCTTCACATAAGCTACACCTCCCTCTAGTGAAAGTTTTAGGAATTACAAGAATACATGTACACATGGATGTCAAGAAGAATTACACATATTTATGTTGTGACAGGATTTATTTCATATGCTACTAATAATAATCAATTCTATATATTATATATTGCAACACATAGCACAAGTCTGAAAAAACACTAAGATAAAAACAAAGATCGTGAAAATAAAACACACAAACAGAAAAGCGTACCTTTTTAAGAGCACAGACTTTTAAAACTTTTTCGTATTTTTCTTTCTCATATTCCTTGTCAAACAATATATTACTTCTCACTGTACCAGAAAACACCCAAGGCTGCTGAGAAACATAGGCAATTCTTCCAGTAACATTTATCAAACCTTTGTCTTTAGGCAGCTCACCAAGCACAGCACTTAAGAGCGAAGACTGGAAAAGATTAAGAAAATAAAATAAAAATTGAAAAGTTTGATTGCATTAAAGACATCACAGAGATTGAGCAGTGTTTACTGGCATCATGGCCTATTTCACCCTGTCACTCAAACTACTGTTAACAGTAGAAGAGCACCAGTACCCTTTACATGCAGTCTAGGAGCAACGTACAAAGTACTTTTTAACTCCGAACCATCTCCTCCCCACCCCTACAAGGACATCTGCCTTTCTTGAATGCCAGTATCTTGATGTGAAGCGTGTTATTCTACACAGAAAGGAACTGTACATTTCCAAATTTCTAGTCACGTTTAACAGACTCATAAAAACCCCACAGAATGGAGTAATCGTTAAGACTTACTTTTCCAGCTCCTACAGGACCAATCACAGCCAATAACTCCCCTCGTCTGACAGTAAATGAAAGTTGTTGAAGTGCTGGGCTTTCTAAACTCTATGGATTTGAGAAAAAGTTAGGCTTCCTCAGTGATGAAATACGCACCATCAAAACAACTCTTTAGAAGCAGAAAACAAAACGTAAATCACTAAATTAGCAACCCACATGCCCACCATATTTTCAGGCACGCAGTTTGCCTCTTCAGTAATTCACACACACTTTTGAAAGACCCCAGTCCTTCACCACAAACAATTAGCACAGATAAACAGCGTTCAAGGAATAAGGAACCCAAAGGCAGCAGAAGCAGTGCTTCCAAAAAGCCCACACACCCTCGGCTGCAGCTCAGTACAAGGCTGGGGTGGCAGCCTCGGAAACGGGAGCTCCCTGCTGGCCATCGCACCGGCATTCATGGCCCCAGCACAGCACGCCCAGCAGCTCCGAGCAGCCAGACAAATGCTGGAAAAGGGTAGGGCTGAAGCTCTCTCGGAGCCCCAAGAAAGCTAGGTCTGTGTTTGGTCTAGTCAAGGCTCTACCCAAAGTGAAAAACAGAAAAATGCCGTTTGATTTTACATGACTTCATCTTGTATGTCGTGGATTCTCAGAGACTTTTCATGGACAACGTAGTGGGCTATTTGTGTGAAAATACACTACGCTAGGATTGTTTGTTTAATATTCCTTTTTAGTATGCCTATCCTTTATGTTACACTACTGATAAGAGCTTATTTCCCAACGTATTTTGCACCTCTCCTATCAAGGTTGTAAAAATGCGTATTTCTTGTGAAAAGAAAGGATGCTCATGTCTTTAATAGCTATGCTAAACCGCAATTCCTAAGGGCCTGGTGCAGCTCCCTCTCATTAAAGCAAAACACCCTTGTAACAGGATCTGCCTTTACATGCATCTTAGACCACGCTAAGCATGACTGACACTAAAATGCAAGCAGGAAAATACACGCATTTAAGGAAAAAAAAAAAAAAAGTAAGACTATTTCTATTAAAGGACCAAATGAAAACCCAGCCTTAAGCTTCAGGAAAGAAGAGCAAGGTGAAGAATATCTAGTGTACCTCTTAACAGCTTGCAGACTGCTTAAAACCTCCAGCCACCCTTCGAAGCTCAAGAAGCTGAAGAGGCCACCACCTAACCCCGCACAAAAGATGCCACCTGACCAAGTGCTGGGACTGCAAAAAGGGGAAGCTTGCAACTCATTTCAAATTATTTGGGAGAGACACAGGTACAGTATCCATCCACGCCTATGACAGCTGGGAGAGCTGGGCTAGCATGTGTGTGTCCACTCATGCCAGGAGAAATACTTGGTTCGGCAGCACTGAACCCAGAGCTCAAAGCTGCACGTCCCCCATCGCAGCTCCCACCTCGCAGAAGCACTGCAGGATTCACATAAAATCAGAGTCCTACTGTGAGAACCCAAACTTGGGCGCGTTGTGCGACTCTGCAAAACTACTTTTGTTGCTATTACTAATTTCCACAAGGTGGCATCAACGGGGCTTTTTTCCTTTTCTCCACTCCCCACTCCCAATCAGCATTTTACCATGAATTTGATTTCTTTGTCCAGAGTACACAGTTCAGGTGCTCAGCTAGTGCTAAGGTCAGGGAAACTCTACCAACTTATAGCAGCCAAGGCTTTTTTTTAATGCAAAGTTTGTAGGAAGAGAAAATATCTCTTATTAAATCAATTAGTCTATACGGAAAAAGTAAATAAGCTTTCAGACACACAGGCCCTTCTTCAGATCTCTTGAGGTTGTGCTTCTGTATTCACAAAAGTGCAAAGATACTTCCTCCCACACTCAGGTTTTTGAAAAAAATGTATCATAAGAGCCTAAAAACATTACAGAAAATTTCAAAAAAGTTTTTAAACTATTACCCAAATATTAAAGTGCTGTTGTAAGATATCATAGTACATATCCAAAAGTAGTAATGCAAGCAAACAGCATGGCTACAAACACCTAAGGGGCATGGTATTTTTGCAAAATAGCATTCCTTATAATTAAAGACAATTTGTCCTGAATTCATCACACCTATTTTTAAGCACTAAACTGAGGCACTCAAATTAGAGCACAGACTAATATTACAGCTACGTTCATCTGACAGCTCATTACCACAAATGTCCCAGCTCCCCTGTGCCCTGTCAACTATTCGCATCTTTCACTTCCTTTCTTCTGCCACTTCTCATGGCCTAGCCTTGCAGACGGGTTGTTCGTGGGACTCAGCTATCAGAAAACAAATCACATTAAAAGTAATTCATCTTCTGTCGCTTTATCCCTCTGAACTGGTTCACCACAGGGTCGTACATACAAGCATTGGCACCAGCACAAGGGAGGGAACAGAGACACAGAGTGCGAGGACAGAAGGACACAAGAATGATCCCTGCAGGGGCAGCAGCTCCTTAGGGGAGCTTGGGCAGACTTTACACATCCTACAGTCAAGAGAAAGATGCAATTCATCCCATCTAAAGGATACAGAGATCATATATTGCACAGAAGTACTATGCTACTTAGGCTCCTCATTTAAGTGACTAAAATTACAAGGGATAAATTTGGCCTCTGTTCAAATGCTTGAATTTTAAATCTGAAGTTGCTCGGTTGAGCAGACAGACTGTTCTGTAAACTCAAGGCACATCAGTAAAAACCCGTACTGAAGAATCCATAGTTCCATGCTGGTATCAGACTAGCCTGTGGGACTCAAGATAATACTTGCCTTATTAAAACAAAAGTGTGACCATGAATTAATTGGCTTTGTTTATCTTTTGATAAACTGTAATACACCATGTTAGGTTGTTTTCCTAGAAGTCTAGCTAATAATCCCTTTTTTACTTCCAGTGATTTTGGATTTGTGGGTTGTTGCTTTTTTTAGTATCTCTTTTGGCTCACAATCTTTAAAAATTAAAAAAATTACCATCCAGCTGTACAGTGTCTGTACAAAGACCCAAAGAGCCTTGAGAGGCCTAGTCAGGGGAGCAAGCTAAGTCGTTACTTGACAAAGGATAGCGTATTTTTATTATTCCTTTTATAAATCCTCTCTCTCAGAACTCGTCATCTTTTCAGTGAGCAACTCTATAAAATTATTTTGCATCATTGTAAGAGTATATAAGAGAAACTTTCTGAGCAGCTTTTAATAGTTCTGGGAGAACTATTCTTCTCCCATACACACTGCAATTAAATATCAAAATGAAAATTACAGTAACAATTTTGTGGGTGGTTTGTTGGTTTGGTTTTTTTTTTTAATCGAAAGGAAACCAGTAATTCCAGTCATGCTGCCCTGCTTTATGCAATATAAACAACTCATGAAAAAAAAAAAGAAGAAGGTGTTTTATGGGCATATTATGCAACCATTTCCTATCAATTGTTAACAGCAGTACCAATGTTGCTTTGGGAAGAAAACAAAGCTAAGAAATACATTCTATTTTGCATTAGAATGTATTCACCATTAAGTTTTTCATATCAATTCATTTTTAAAAATTTGTTCAATGTCTCAGAAAGATTTATGTCACAGAGACAACTCTGAGAAAGTAAAGCACAATAATATAGTAATTTTCTTTTGTAGCTGAGGAGGAGGAGGAGGAAGAGGAGGAGGAAGAGGCAGTAGATCCTCACATATGTTTTCACACTTTATCTTCCTTGGGACACAGCACATGCAGGGGGAAGAGGGTATATAAAGGGAAATATGTGACCTGTCTTATTTGCATTACATTTATATGCAAAACTCATTTTCAGAGCTTCCAGCATTTCTTACGGAGACGGAAGCTTCCCTTGCACAAGAATACTTGCAATTGCTCCAATTCATCACAAATTACTGCTTACCCATAGCAACTGCAGTTTTAAAACAGAAACAACAGTCAATCTTTGCCTTTCTTACAGAAAAGGATACATAATAGATTTATCACCTGTGTATTGTCCCTTTTTCTAGTAATTTCAGTGGTTTTCATGCATTTTAAGCAGAGAACAATTTGTAGCTGAACAGTCTCAATTAAAATACCAGAGTAACAAATACGTGCAGACCAGTCTCTGAAGCTTTCAAATCTGTTACGAGAAGTATAATATTGTACTGGTTCTAGACTAATGGACTGATCAGCATTCAGTTCACAGAAAAAAACCCCATGCACTAAGACCCACCTTACTGTGCTGTCTGTCCTCAATTCCAATTTAAGTATCTTGGCTACAGTACAGTGCTGTTTAATAACAAGAGAGATTTTCACAGAGAAACGCAAGGATTTTCATTTAGTATAATATTCAGGAATAGCTACTTTTAAGATGCACTTGATAGTGTTTTCAGTACTATTCTACAGACTTACCTTAACATACTAAAAGGATTCTCATACACAAAAGATGGAATACAAAACATCAGCACACTCTACATAGACATACTGCTTTTTAGACTTAAAATGCCTGCAGTGCCAATATACTTTACATTTAGTAGAAGTAAATTTACCTTATCCCAATAGCAAGTCAAATCCTGAACATGAAGAATGACATTCTCATTATTACCATGCAGTTGCGGCTTGAAGTGTGAGACCTCATCAAGTATCAGAAAGTTCTGCAATAAAAGAAAAGCACAGGATATTGCCTAATGTGAGACTGAGAGCAGGAAAGGAACCCAAGCACATTTTTGGAAGCAGCATACAAAACCATTAACTGAGGGGAGGGAGGGGAACAACAACCGCAAACCGATCAAGGAATTACATTTTCAAAGCAATGTGCAACGCCTTCAACAGCGTACCTCTAACTAGCTAACTGTCCCCACCCCCCCAAAAAAAAAGTGCAGATTTAATAGCATAAAAGTACTACAGGACTCTAATAACCACCTGCTCAATAAAACAGAACTCCTGAAGCAAATGGACCTTAAGAACCCGCCCTGTCTTCTCCTTAAAACACTGACAAATCTTACAATTGTTTGACTCCCTCTTCCCATGCAGAAGAGGTGAAACCCTTACTGCAACACTTCATCATTCCACTGCTTTGATGGTAGAGGCTTACGTTGTTTTGCTTGGAAGAACAATGACAACACGGTAAGAAGCTACCCACTGTCCCTATTAAGCATTCTGCAAGCAACAAAAAGGCTGCAGAACACTACCTGAACCTCTCCTCCTTTTAAAGTGCAAGGCATTAACAAAAAAAATTGCTTACGCCTGTGTAACTAACTGGTTTGTTGCATTTTCACTGCTGTACTTCTACATTATATCCCAGTCAGAGAACCTTTCCTTCAAGTTGCATAAACACGCACTTTTGTACCACAGCCACACTTCTAGCACACCTTGCTTGATGCTAGATTATAATAGCTCAAACATGTTTAGAAAGGAAAGGGGCAAATTCTAGAGAAAACTTTCAAGGGTAACAGTGACACAATTTTAAGACAAAACCAGAAAAATTCTATCGTGCTTTGAATCGCAGAGCATAAAGACCTTACATAGGCTCTAGCAGACAATACTTTGAGAAAAGAAGGAAGGTCTTGATCTTAGAAGCCGAGACCAGTTAACAAGTGCTGAGCTAACAGTTTGCAGCGCAAGGTAGCTGCTGAAGGCTCAGGGAAGTCAGTAACTGAGAGGAAGGAGGAGGAGGATGGCGGGAGCCAGGGGAGGGCAGGAAGGGTACTGGTAGGTGTTAAGAGGCCCAGAGGTACTGCTCAAACTCGCGCTGGCGGGTATCGTTTCAGAGAGCGGTGAGAAGTCAAGTGTTTCAACGCAGCGGCCTGCAAACTCAATGCACATACAGATATGTCTCCACCAAAAGGCAGAAGCGCAAAGCCACACACGCCTGAGCTCTCCGGCAGGTGAGTATTGCTGAGCGCTGTTTTAGATAGGCAAACGGGTACGTGTATAAAAGAGAACTCGGGACAAGAGAGTGGTAGGCAGGGAAAGAAACTCCAGACACAGCCTAAATCAGTACTGGGGTGTGCGGCTTGAGAAAAGACCTCAGAAGTGTGATTTGGATTTAGATGATGGCTGAAATACCAGCAGTTACAAGCAAGGAATCGTTGTTTCTGAGTTTACCAGGAATTTCTCTTCTAGCAGTAGCATTCACCACAGGTATAAATCCTAGCTAGCCATTTAACTCAAAAATGTTACAGTATCACATATGGAAGATTTCAAATAAAACCAGTACAAATGAAGAAAAAAATTACATGGTTAACACCATGAATTTTAAACCATGGGGGGAAAAAAATCAACACTAGAAATAAAACTTTCAAATGCAATAAATAACTTAAGCCTTAGAGACTCTTTAAGTTCTCTTAAAACATTCTTCCATTCTTTTAGTACTTAATAATCTTCCGTGCAGAGGAAAATAAAGTTGCTACCATCCACAGGATGCTGAGAAGCAAACATTAGCTTGAGATATGACTGTCCTTGAAAGAGAAACCTCTATCTTTTGTACACAGCTGAAACTTATTCTCTTTTCTGCATGTCTGTCAAAATAACCCTCTGAAAAACAACCACTCTCACTTTGTTTCACGAGGTGACCTTGAGCCTATTATGCCACCACAAAAGAGTGAATGAGGTTCAAGAAGAGATGCAGACCAGCTCTGAGATGCGTTGCTAGGACAAGGGGGAAAGAGAGCTTAGGTGAAAAACTCAATAAGGAAACCACTATTCTTTTTGCCACACAGTTCTTATGTATGTACAAATGAATATGGAGGAAAGGCTAATGCTTCCTATTTGACTATCATTCTTTATTGTCACCTGGAGCACAGCATCTCCTGCTTCCTTCTCCCATCTGAGCATACTTCAAGATCAGTGCAGAAACCTCACTTGTTCCACAAAACCGAAGAGAAAGCACCTTCTTAAAAAAATACATTTCCAGTTTTGCCCAAATATACCTAGCCATTGCCTTAGTAATTTTTTTCTGTATTTCCTACTCTCTTCTCCTTAATTCCTTTCCACTTATTTATATTTCAATAACACATCTTTGGTCAGGCAGCATCTTGTCATTCAGTAGCAAAATGTCCAACCCCGAAACAGTTTGGGAAATGGAAGCTAAGAAGTTGGTGACGGTATCAAGGATGCTACAGATTCATTAGAACAATTCTTTGCCCAATGAACCTCGATTCTGGAGCTGGTTTCCAAAAACCATCCTTAAGGAATCATAAATGCAAGGGAGTTGGAGCCAGCTGTCAGAAGCAAAATCATGCAACCACTAGGATATGCTGGAAACAGAGACAAGAGGAAAAAAAAGGAACAGATCGTCACTGCCTCTGCTCAAGTGCCATTCTCCTGCCCCTAAGGCATCTTTTTCAGCCAGTCACGTCTCTCGACCTGCACAGCTTGAAAGATCCCTTGAAAGAGCACTGCCGTGCAGCTGAACACAGGGTATATGAGAGAACAGAAAAGACAGTGTGCAACATCCAGTATCCCGAGCGCTTCTCTCCCCTCCCACACTTTAGTTTAAGCCGTAGTAATAAATGGTAATGCCTACAATATTGCTGTGGTAATGATTTTCACACATTAACCTCTAACTCCATTCGCATCAACTTTTACAAAATGCTTCTTTGAAGTGCAAAGATTATGTGTTTAATACATAGTTTTTTGTGCAGGCTTAGTACAGTTAGAAAATTTATCAACAAAAAAACTTGGTTTATTATATTCAAGCACATGGAGAAGAAAATAAAATAGGAGATTTTTAGCTACTTTCATCAACAAATGGCATAGTGACACTACGCAAAGCCATATGATTACATCTAAAGTGTTTTCCCTATTGTAGACTAGATTAACCTGAGTTTTTTTGCAAAATTAAGTTCTAAAATGGCTGGCATGCTTTAATTCTGTATTTCGATAACCTGGCAATTTGGGATTTTTTAAGTTTTAAATTCAAAATGCATTTTGCATTTAAGTCTTTTGCTCTTGCACTTTATGCTGAAGTATTGGTATATATAGCAAACATGACTGTTTTATTCACAACACACACTACACACAGCAAACCAAACAAAATAAAGTCCATCTGCCAAAACCAGCAGCATTACTGATATTCATCCTTATTGAAGTTGAGTCTTCAGTCCAGTATTGAAAGCAGCCACAAGACACCAGCTAAGGCTCACACCTGTCCTCCGTAGCTGACAGGGTAGTGCAGTGCACACGGAAAACGAATCCTACAGCTCCCACCTGCCTGCTTTGTCCTCCAGCTCCCAATCCCAACACACCTGTATACCTGTACATGTTCCTCTTACTTCAAAGATGTCTACAACACCTCTTCGCATGTACACTTTTCTCCTACGTTTCAGCCTGCCTTACAGTGCATGTCGTATTTTTGCACATGCATACACAGCAACACATTCAGTTTTCAAAAGAGGTTATTTCATGAAAAATCCCAAACTGCAAAACTAAAATAAGTCTGCTTTTGTCGGTGACATTGAAACAATGTTAGAATAAGAGAAGAAATCCACATACCATTCAAATCAATAACCATACCTTGATTCGTCGTATGCTAACCACTGCCTCGGATACTCTCTCAACAGCCGCAGGGAAGAACAGAGTTACTGTCAGTCTTACTGCACCATACAGGGACACTGCAACAAACACCCGACTTGCAGAGATAACATTGCCAAGTAGTACATATGCCATGAAAGTCATGAACACTGTTATTTTGCTTGCCACAAAGAAAGAGGCTAAGTTCAGTCCTCGAAGGTAGGAGCTTTTCATAACCATGGCAATCTCCTTCCTAAAAATGCAAAATATAAACAATCACATCAATCTCTCTCATTACAGTTGCCCTCAACAATAGGATGAGGGGAAACCCACTCCCAGGATCTTACTCATATCCTTTCTCCTCCCCTTGCACCACCCCAACTCATATGTAAAGAACTGCAAAGAAAGTATGTTACATGGTAAATAACAAAAGAGAATTTAAAAGGCTTTAGAAATGGAGTGGGGAAAATTAATTGTTTTCTATAGCTACTAAGATACTAAATATAATATTTTTCAGAGACAGAAAACCAAAATACTCTTTATTTCTGCTTTGGTCAAACTAGTATTTTAATTCAGATTCGCATCTGCTTTGAATCTTTCTGGGTTGTGTACAAGAGCAAAGACGAAAAAACCTCTGTATAAAGGCCAAGCACCAACAAACTCCTTATCCTTCCAATATCAAAATCCAGTAGAATTCAGTCACAAAACTCCTGATAAGATCAACACATACTCTGCAGTTGAAAAAACAGGGCAACTTCCAGAAGATCAAGAGATCACCCATGGCCCTAGTATCTGGCATTATTCAGCTGCTGCTCCTCAAGCTGCATCACAGGATCTGCAGTATTTCCTTTGATCTCAGTCTAAATCCTTCCCCATTTGGACCCTGCTCCTGGCTTCTTTTGCTCTGGGAATTCTGGTTTGTAATTCAGAAAATACTGATCTGAGAGGCCAATTGTTCTGCCAGCCATTACTCGAGCTAAATAGTGATGGAAGTACTGCACAGACACATAAGTCTCCCTCCAGCAACTGAAAAGCTGCTGATGCGTATGTTTTCAATTTCCACTTCAGTTAAATTTCAGTTTCCACTTCTAAATGACTCATCAAGTCCAATCCTCAAAACGTTACTGCACTGTCTACAATGTGGATGCCATCAGGCTTAACTTATTAAAATAATAGTTTTTCTTTATCAAGAGAGCCGTAACAACTTACTCCTTCCCCATATATTCTAATCTTATCTGCTGAAATAATATAGACTATAATATCCTGAAACGATTCCTAATTTCTCGTCCCAAATATTATGGCAATTCTCAGGGAAAATCTTGATCATTTTGACTACCTTTCACTTGGAACTATATACTAAGATTAGAAACTCGAGTTATGATTATACAATTTGAAGTAAATTAAGCCCTCACTTAATGGAGAGAAGGATGTACGATGCGCTGCTGGAAAACTAGTTAAGCAACTTTCCCACTACACTTGCCAAACTGGCTGAATTAACAGAATTTCAAAGAGTTTCAGAGACTTATTTTTTCAGCTTAAGGGCTCACAATCTCTGATCTCCAGAGTACAGTGAAAGAACATTTGTATGTAAACTATTTGAATTGGGTCTAATTCAATTACTTCTACAATCCTGGATGAAACTCTTTTCCCAGCCTCTAATAATCCTTAATAATCCTCTCACTATCTGTGGATAATCAGCAAGTTCTTTGTGCTACTCTCCATAAATATCAGATAAATTACAGCCTACCTGCAGGCTGTATATAATATACTACATCGTCTTAAGGCACGGAGTTATATAAAAGGAAACTACTTCGGACAGCCACAGGGAAAAAAGAGCAACAGAGGAGTTCAGATGTCATCTTAGCAACTGTCAAGGGCCACTGTGGAAATACCAGGCAATACATCACCTGGCTGAATTTAAGACTTTTAACTACAGTTTTCCACAGTGCAGTTAAAGAAAACGAAAAGGGCTCAAGATGTGTTTTGGAAGAGCTTATTTCTCTCCATCATTAAAAAGGAAGCCTCTAATCCTAATGGGGTGTTGAACTTGGAAATCTAAAGTTTAGTGATGTGAATATGCCCACTGAGAAAGCTTTCAATAAAGAAGTATCTTCTCTGGCTCCAAGCAAGAGAGCAAAGCTTTCAATCAATCAAGAACATTCAATCAGCACAGGATCCTATAATCTGAAGGCGGAAACAATTACGTGCGTGGGAAGAAATGTCTCAGGGAACATTAGCAAGTTTGCAAGCCTGCACATAGATGTAAAGGAATTCCAAATTAAAAAAAAAAAAAAAAAAAAAAAAAAAGAGAATTTACAGCAGGGTAACAACTTCTACTCATATGCTGGAGAGGGACATAACATGAAAACTAGACTATGAGGAATATGCACCTGAACTCCTACAGTTATCCTTTAGCACTGAATGCTCTTATACTGTCAAGTAAAAGCACAAATATTGATTGAAAGTCGAATTTATGAGTAAGTTTTAATCAGATGCTGATGGACCTCTGAAATGAAATGTGTTAGGATACCAAACTCAGCTGTCCTTGCCAGTTGAACAACTAGGGAATTTCTGAGCTGCTGTCTTTCTCCCCTCCACCCTTCCCAGATGGCTTGAGCGATACTTGAAAAAGCAGAAAGGGAAGCAGAGTACTACCCCAGCATGCTATCATTTCGGACAAAGTCAGATTCCATATACTTCTCAGAAGGGAAATGTCTGCTTACTGGTTCCTTGCTATTACTTTACAGAACTGTGAGGATTAAATTGTTCAGTTACAACTACTACAGTTTATTAGTTGCTGGTTTTAAACACAACCATAAAAGGAAGCATTAAAAAACCCAGAATTTATAAATATCAAAGTTTTTTTTTTTTTCTGTCCCCTTAGGATATGTTTTTATTCCTTTGATCTTTCTATAGAAAGTTTTAAAAAAAAAGAGCCAAAGAAGTTCAAGTAAACTGCACTTTAAAGCACAAAATAATGCACTTATTGACATGTAAAAAAACAGAAACAGATTTAGATCATATACCAAGCTGTATCTTTCCAGGATTACCTTCTTAAACCATTCACAAGTTCCGCAAATGATTTTTCCCAAGCATACATCTTTATTATCTTCATACCACTTATGACTTCATTCATGGTCCTAATCCTGACATCTGTTAAGGCAGCTGTCTTGCTTCTGTAAATAGCACAAAGTAAAAATTCTCAGATTCTCAAAAGAAGAAGAGACTATTTACTATTGCATAGCATACTCATATTAATGAAGTTTTTGCTTTTACATGTGAAGAGGATTCATATAATCGTAATTGCATTAAAGAGTCTTCCTAAACCAGTATCTTAAAGCTGACACACAGCAGACAGACTTGGTATGTCTGTATTCCTGGTATTCCCTGTTCTCAGGGAACTGCGAGTTGATTCAATGTTCAGAATTATATGTCAGCTTGCACAAACACATGGTATTCCTTAAACAACCCATTAGTGTACAAACCCCCCCCCCAAATAAAAAACTTACAAATATTAGATTTAGAACTAAACAAAAATCAGAAAACTACTTTTAGAAATGGTTTTGAAATGCCAAAATAACCCTTCTCATAAGGCTCTCTTGATGTTGTTAAAGAAACTGGTCTCCATTTGTGTCTTTTGAAGATTAACCCTAGCTGAAGCAAAGATTACTTAGTAACAGTACATGAGCTATAATTTAGGAGAGCCAATCTAGATATGGTTTAGTTTAATAAATAAATATTATTTAAGCATTAATTGTAATTACCACTGAAGTAAATATATCTATTTTGGTCCCACATTATGTTTGCACTAATGAACAAACTGGAAAATATATATAATTAAATAATAAAGTCACAGTTTTAATTAGGAAAAAAGCATTGCAAGTTAGAAGCCATGTAATGAATGCATACACCATGCTAATAAAGCCTATTACAATTCTGAATTTATTCATGTAGACAAACATACCTCGCACATAGTGAGCTATGGTAGGCCTTATTTTGATAAAACATACCATCTCCTGCTAAATTACTTATTTTTCTATATACCAATGAAAGTTAAGATTCAGAGATCATATTTTAAAAAAAAAAAAAAAAAAAAAAAAAAAAGAGCTGTTTAGAGAGAGTGGCTGGGTTTTGTCAGCTTAACCTGCTCCCTGTAAGATTTCTCTGATGCTCTGGAAGAAATAGCCATGTTTAAAGTACATAAGCAGAAAGAATTTCAGGCACCTGCTTGTTATTTAAAAAAAAAAAAACTTCTCAGCACCAGCATTCCATAAACATTGGGATGGCTGAAGCAGGGCATTAGGAAATATTTATACAAGAAAACTGACAAAAGAAATGTAGGAACTTGGCCCTAATACCATCAAGGGTTCTTATTAAGACTGAGGAAGATAGCTTAGCCTAAACCAACCGTACTGACATGGAACGAGATTATCATTTTGAAGTCCTCTTTTCCAAAAAGAAACAGTAGAAGAAGAACAATTCCTCAAAGAATGTGAGAACTCATCCCCTCTTCCCCATGCACACACCACCACTGCAAAAGGCAAAATTTAGCATGTGTTGTTCGTGTCTCTGCAGCAGCAAACAACAATTCTCACCTGCAATCTTTTGAAACAGTCACTTTTCAGACCTAACTTCCAGACTTGGTCTCCAGATAACAGAAGGCTGAAGATGATTCAAAATAATAAACTTAACAGAGGTTTCTTTTTTAAATGGTGTGAATCAAAAAGGTTCTCATAAACCAATTTTTCAGTTTTCCCACTGAAATGGCATCACAGTAACCATCTTTCAAATTGCTTTAAAATGTTCAAGAGGGTATGGGGGGGTATTTTTCTTTGGGTTTTTTTTTGTTGTTTTTTTTTTTTTTTTTAAGTTACACTCTTCTACATTGCAAAAAGCATATTTTGTACATACACACCAGAAGCCACAGTCTCAGAGATATTATATAATGGTTTAAAGTACACAGAATTCCAGTGCTCTGATGGCAATTTACAGCAGAGGAAGACATGTCCCTAGTTTCAAAAATATTCAGTTCAGAGTACATGCAGACCAGGACGACTGTGAAACACATGCTCACATAGCATGCTTAAGAGCACAATAGGAAAGGACCTGAAAATTCTTCAGGTGTCTGAGACGTCACCTCTATGATGCTAATAACCATTCTAAATTAAGCAAGCTGCAGAATTCTTTTTTGCTTTCGTGAGGCGTATTTGATGAGTTTTCATCATGTCTGACACAACAGTTCCACATAGATTTTCTCTTAAAAAAAACTAAAAGGGCTTTAAATGAGAATATTGCAGTTGCATGGCTAAGCAGTAAAAGGGTTCAGCTCTTGTGAATAAATATATATAAAATAGTCCTCAGTCCAATAATTGAACTATTTCTCAAATAATACATTAGGTCGTGTATTTTGTAAAACTTGTAGTACTTG
This sequence comes from Nipponia nippon, assembly GCF_047370975.1. Classification (NCBI taxonomy): domain Eukaryota; kingdom Metazoa; phylum Chordata; class Aves; order Pelecaniformes; family Threskiornithidae; genus Nipponia; species Nipponia nippon. The sequence continues at coordinate 74,878,933 of NW_028262336.1, read as the reverse complement.
TGCAGGTAAAAGCAATACCGCATAATACAGCGTATATCATTCCATAGGATACTGAATCCGTTCCTGCAAACTCCTACAGCACTGAAGCTAACGCTTGCATCATAAACTGGTGCGTTCATATGTGTTTACAAGACCGGGTCACAAGTACAACGCTGAGTAACAGCGCAAATTAGCTGCCACACTGAGCATGCCTGGATTTCAGCAAAGCTTTAATCTTTAAATTACTTCTTCATAGGCTGATTTCCTTAAATCCATGCAGATTCCCAGTAATTGTCATGTGAACACACTCATCATTACAGAGCTGGAATCCATTTCAGTTTTTCCATTAACTCTTTCTGTTCACTATACATTTCTATTCACAAATACAAAGATCTGTGCACATGTAGGCAAGCAGAAGTTTTTCTGGTTAAATTCTTTTGCTTGCACTGCATCCAAACAAGTGGCTGTTAATGAATGGGAGAAAAACCCAAACAACATTACACTGCCACTGATTAACTTTTAAAATACATACCTTCGAGAAGAGATTTTTGTCACCTTGTTGTGTGACCCTGGACAAGTCCCTTAATCTCTTTGTGCCTCAGTTTCCCATCTGTAAAATGGGGATAATAATGCTTACCACCACGGATCAGGCACTAGTTAAGTGCTAAGTATTTTAACTATTGACTCAAAGCTCAAAACCTCAAAAACTTAAAACTCAAAAAACACAACAGTGAAGTAGCTTGATACTTATGCATGCATATTACACATGCAGTGAAAATGCACATGTAAGAACAGATTGGAAGTGTTCTACAAACAGGTTTTATCATAAAAAAACCTAAGAATTTGACAGAGAACACTGAATGGCTGATTATTTGAGAAACAGTACGTGAGCACAATAACTGAGGACTATCACAGTGGTTACAAACAGAAGGAAGTCTACGAGTTGGTCTTGTTTTGTAATTCTCAGCTCTCTCTTCATACCTAGCCATGCAATGGCAATGCCAGTCTCAATACCTCTGGAAAACTTGTCTTAAAATACAACTTGAAAACAACAGTAACTCACTAAAAGAAGTTTTACTTATCCAAAGAGCTAGAAGGAACCCATTCACCCTGAATACAAATGCAACAAAGATGCACAGGACTACTAAGCATATGCATAGACAGTACAGGAGAACAAAAATATTCCCATTTAGATGCAAAAGCCATTTATAAACCCATGATACAAGTAGAGCATCATTAATTACAAAAGAAAAAGAAAGTTAGAAAGCGAGAACATAGAAGATAATTCAATATTCCCACTTGAGGCAAGTCTTTTTTTTAGGGGGAAGTCACAGAAAAACAAATTAAATTTGTCCGATAATAGAAAATTACTGCAAACTCATTTTATATCTACATAGCCTAGAACCTTACAGTTAGAAACCTCATAGCTGGCATCAAAACCACCATCACAATTTTTTCTTCCTTTCTCTCTCAGTTCCTTCCGCTTTTTCCTCTCTGCATCTTTGCCTTGGAGGCGAGTGGGCAAGATCTTTGAACGTGAAACCTTCAGAGCTTGCTGCTGCAACGCCCATGTCACCCCAGTTAGTCAAACTTACGGCAGGACTGACAGTATTGCCTTTGTAGTAACTGCTCCCTAAGCATCAATGCAGGAAGGCAAAGCTCAAGGAGTTACACAATTCTATGCCAAGATCTACAGCAAGATAGCTACAGAAGTATCCCAACTCTTTTAATATACTGGACAGCTAATGAGTAGCAGATATTTTCAGCACGTCTGGAAGACAGACAACTTCAAGTCCCTAAACAGGAATTCAGAAATCTCACATTAGCGACTATGAAAAAGATCAGCAAAGATAAAAGACAATGCAAAAAACCTCACCAGACAGAAGCTGATCTCAGAGCAGTACTCCACCTCATTCCAATATGTACATTTTAAAACCCAGGACAAAAAATACCTACAGCCCAACACGTGCAACCTTACCTTAGGGAAGAAAAAAGCCTCCCCATGCAGGTCTGGACAGGAAGAAGAATAATGAGAACTGCCATTCCTGCAAGACATGATGGGCCTATCTCCATCCAGAGAAGTACTGTTACTGCTACAGCTTGAATTGGTCCAGCCCACAAGAAGTGCAAGAAAATCGTTACCTAGGCAAATAGTTAAGAAATAAAAATTAGCTTTTGGTCTTAGCTAAAAAATTAAATGCTAATAACACAACGTTGAGGAAGAACCTTTGTCTGCAGCAGGTACTGAGGCACCCATCGAGAAAGAATTCTGCACCAGATTCAGAGACCTAAATGTACACGGAGGTGCCTAACCTCCAGAAAGTAAGCAAATTACCACACTGGTTTTGTTTTATCTTCATGTGCCAACATTTCTCTGAGCTTAGGAAAACAGCAGGAAAATATTTAAAGGGGAGGGAAAGTATTTTTTTCCTTCCCATATTTTATGAGAATGTTTCTCTTCCTATGATGTTCGAGAAATAGAAGAAATGTTTGTAAGAAACACTTGATCACCAGTTGTAAACAAAAACTTCTTAACTGAAACCCCACAACCTCTTCAGCCCCTTGGAAAGATCTGTAATACTTCTTACCTGATCAAATTTGTTCACATCATTTGACAGCAGATTTACTATTTGACCAGTGGTAGTTTTTGCCATAGCTACGTTACTGAGACGAAGTGCCTAAAAAAGTCAGAACAGTCTCAAATCGTCACAGCTTATAGAGCACAGTACACCTATACACAGAAGACTCAATACACAAATACAGTACCGGGGCAAGAGCTGAAGGCACATCTCAGCTTTTGCCTGAGAATACCTGGGCATAGTTCAAGAACCTTAGATAGCATGTGAGTTAGCTTAAATATTCCGAAGAAAGTCCTGAAGAAGAGAGTATAAAAAAAAAGTCTAGGGAAGGACTGCGAGAACGAAAGTGCCATAACTATCTTCATGTCGGAAGTGATTACAAATGGGAAAATACCAACATAGCAAGTTACTAAAACTAAAGAGCCTGTAATTTTTCATTTGCATTGCTCTCCCCCACATTATAAGCACCTGTTCAAAACAGGAACAGAAAACTCCACCTGAAGACCAAATTAAAATCAGGACAATGTTTGGCCAAGTGAAAGAATTCTGTTTTGAATGAGATTCATGACAGAAGACAAAAACCCCAAGTTATTCATTTTACACTACCAGATTTTGCTAACACTGCAAACTGTGCTTCCTGTCTTTGCAAATCAGAGTTAAAATCAATTTACAAATTAATATTTCCCTTGTTAATAACTCTTGTAAAATCATAAGATTTCTGAATTATATTAAATGAAGTTTAGTGCATGCTACGAAAAGCAACAAGAGTAAATATCAAATATTTTTATAGGCTAATAATTAAGTTAATCAGTAGAAAATAGTATGTGATTATAAAATACCCCCCAAAAAATCACATCTGGAAATACGCAGTCTCAACGTTACTGCAAAGATCCAAACTGAAATAGCTCCAAGATGCAGATAACAGACCCTCCTTCCTTCTACACCTGCTAGAAAGAAAACACAGTTTTGCAGCACAAGTAAAAAAATATACAAAACATGTTACACACTCTCCTGTAACAGGAATAGTTCACTCCTCAAAAACACTTTATATTTTTAGGCGGTGCACATGTACTTCTCCCTCTCCAAACAGTAATTATTAGGATTCCTTTTTGATCAATAATCTAACCTGAAAAGCACCAATTGTTTCAAAAATATTGTTTCAGTATTTTAAATCAGGTGCACGAACATCTGACATCGAAGTACTATTCAAAGCATCATTTCAAACAAAGTGCCTTACGTTTCTTGCACCTCACTGTTGGGTTACAAAGATACTAATCACAGAGAGAATCCCAACCCTAACTTCATTGAAACCAGAAGGCAGAAACACTTAAAACTCCACTAAGAAATTCCTCTGATATTCCAATAATAAATCTAGGATACCGGGCATATAAGAGACGAGATTTCATTATTTGAGAAAATCATTGCTTCATTCCCTGTCTTAAGCCATTTGTCTCTCATACATCCGAAATCCCCCACAAAGCTGCCCGCAGGTAATGCAGCCACAGCACATCCACGTTTCTATCATGTTCCCTCCACACCGCAGATCACGGTTGATAAGCTCCTAAAAAAGCTGTTAGATATCCACAGACCACAATAATAGGAGTTCAAGCGAGGCGTGTTTGAAGAAGTTCCCCACCAGGGTGTGTTTACAGCACCTACTGCTACCTACTCCTTTACAAGGCAGACGTATCTGCTATCTGAGGTCTGCCTGAGCCACCCAGGAGAACACCGCGCTGGTGTCTTGCTAGTGGCCCACGGCCTGGGTCTGCCTCGGACCCGCCACCCGAGTCACCTTTCTGACCTCTTCCTAGCTATTTCAGACATGGGCAGCAAAACCAGTTTCAAAATGTACTAGCCCAGTTCATTTTGACCAAGGCAGTCCCACGCAAACATCTGAGCCAAAAGAAGGGTGCTCATCTGTGACTGATTTGTCTTCTCAAGGAAGAGACAGCCATTTCCAACCTCAGTGGCAATGCCATTTTAGTCTTTTCTTCCCTTCCTGCTTCAAAACTACTTTTGAAGTAGCACTGCTTTCTGACTTTTTTTTTTTATAAGTGAAATAAGCCTTACGTTTTCCTGGCTGAATGGACCTGTCTAGACTGCAAAGTATACAGAAGGAAATGGAAACACTGGACACAAAGCAGCAGTTTTACTTATATAACCGATTTCTACCAAAAAGTCCCATTTTGATACTTTTCTACTACACCCGAAACGCAGCACCATACGAGCTGCTATGAAGAAAATTAACTCTGTCCCAACCAAGGCCAGTACACTGTGGCTTTAAATACTGCTTTGACTATAACACTTACAAATTCACTCCAAAGGTAAGAAATACTACTGAAGATTATCTACAGCCACACACCTTTTTAAAAAGCAACTGCAGTTTGCATTTGTATTTTATTTTACATTTGCCAATTATCTGTTTTCAGCACAAAGATCTGCTTGATTTTCTGTCTACAAACTTTCCGTACAGATGTATTTCCCAGCAAGCACACTTTCTCAGGGAAAGTAGGTTTTAATTATATGAACTAATGAGAGTGGTTTGTATGCTTCATGTCTTAGATTAAACTCCCCCCCCCCCCCCCCAGATGTAATTGCGCAGGCACAATTTCAATTCTTTAGCCATTACTTGCCTTCTGTACTCCCATCTTAGTGTTTTAATCTCTCCCTGCTCCAAAGAGTTAATTCAAAAGCACATTAAAAAGGGAGAACTGACCATAGAAAGGAATAATACAACTGTTCAGTCAAATAACTCCTGACACCTTTTTGGCTGCTTCCTGTCTCAACCAACTACTGCACAGCTTAAACTGCTTTAGTGTTTAATTATGAACCGCAAAGAACTTCTAAAAGTTAAGTCTTCAAAAAAAAAAAAAAAAAATCAGCCTCCCATAAGGAGCCCTTTGTTTTAAAACATGAGATTGTGATTCCTGGGACAGATTCCATTTTCATTTTTGTTACTAGCTTCCTGCATGCATCACTAATACTTCTTACCGACCACAAAACATCTTGGAGTTTGAATATAGGCTTTTTGCCTATGAGATTTTAACTTTCCAGGAAATGAAGAAGGGTCTAAAACTTAAGAATTTGAGCATTTGAAGATCTCTGTTACGGATGCTCTCTTATCCAGCCCACTCATCCTTGCAAATCCAAGCTTTTATTTACTACAGCAATTAACGAACACAGCAAAAGTACTGGTAAATTAGCATCCAGATTCTTTCAAAAGCATATATGAGGATAAAGAGAAAGTATAACCTATCTATAAGCCTCAGATAATGAAGACAAATGATTAGAAAAGTTTATCAATGTTCTGCTGTGACCTCAGCCTTCACCCTCAAGAGTAAACATGAGATGAGGGGAGATTAATTTTCCATTTAATCACATCTCTAGAAATAAGGGTGCACATGCTCATAAGAGCATTTCTTTTCCAAGCTTCTAAGCTAATATCAACACAGCAACAAACAACATTGCTATATACATATTTCATGAATTTCAAACTGTGTTATGATAATCAGTTTAGTAAATTAATACCTTAGAGAGATATTTATGTACAAGAAAGCAGTGTGCCATGTTAGAGACGAGTTCCCAGAGGACAATTTCTAAAGTATCAGAAGAGGAAAGAGAATAAATATGTGCATGAAAAGCAATCAACACTTACAATGGGGCCTTTTTTACTGTCCTCACTTTACTTTACTTTACTTTTTTGCCCAAAACCTTCGCACGACCTATACCAGTAGTATAAGTGTTTGTCTTAAGTGGATGATACCTACGTTTAATCATTAAAATAACATGGATTTCTTTACATTCTGAAGAAACTTTGCAGTCCCGATCCTTCAATCAAACTTCTTTGCTGAGGTAAGAACTGGCAGGTCACTATTCTAGCAGCACTAAAGCTAGAAAGATAGGGCATTTTCCCTTCCAGCATCCCCAGCACGGTCTTTCTGCTTGGAAGTGGAGACAGGCTCAGTGGTTTGGGTATTGTCAACAGCTTCAGAAGAGGGAAGCAGACATTTACAACGGGGTTGTTTGCTCCCCAGAGCACACCAAGGCCAGCATTTCATCCTGGATGTTACTCAACTCCTTCCTGTAGGTAATATCCGTAACTTCTCTTGTTCCACTTCCCATCTGACAGCGGCCGTAGTTGAGGACAGCTATTTCTTGACCAGGACACACAGACAGCAAGGAGACCAGAGCTTACTGAACGTACATCCCTTCTCACACTTCATTGGCTTTAATAAAGGACTCCAGTGCTCCCACAGTAAAACCAGTAATTGATACTAAAAAATGGCTCTACCCTACCTTTAGGATTCAGCTTGTTTCTGAACCGTCTCTCCTCTGCCCACTCCTCTCTTTCTCCCCTCCCAAGTAGGAGGGATACTAAAGGGACCTGTCTGTGAAGACGCCGAGCATCCCCGCCAGCCCGGAGTGGGCAGCAGCAGTACCACCATACTGCTGCCTCTCCCTGAACTAACCTGGTGCCCGGGGGGGGGGGGGGGGGGGGTCAGCCTCTCTGACCTGCGAAGGAGGCAACTCACTAGTTCTACAGCACTGCTGGAATAAAATATTAAAAAAATCCCACCATTAACCACAACAGGGCCAGGGAGGGGGACTGGAAATTGGACAGTGAAGCAACTCCCAGGCAACTGAGAGCACTGAAGCAGATGGTGACAGCCAAGCATAACGTCCTCCCCAGGGATGAAACGGCAGGGCTGAGTATCTGCCAGCACCCCCTGGGAGCTCTGCCCCTCTCCTGCTGTATGCTGACAGCCTCTTACCACTCCAGCACACAACCCCTCCACCAGCAATGGGGGCCTCCCCCCCGACAGCAGGAGCAGGTGAAAATCAGCAGCTCCTCCTAGGCTTTAGGGCTATTTAACTCACCACCTTCACTAGGAGGACTGAAGCTGCCATTCAGATACCGTATTACCAAAGAGAGAGCAAAAGCACATATATACAGTTAAGGTCTAACACACATTAGCATGCATTACATTTCTACAAACGAGTAACTTCAATGGAATTGCAAGCATGAACATAACAAATAACTGTATTTTTAAACTCCTCTAATGAAATAGCTGTCAAACGCCAAATATACCTGCAAATCAGTTTGCTTACCTTCCGATAAATCATATGGCACATAGCTACCCTCAGCTTCATGCCAGCCCGCTGTACATGATAGAAGTATAAGTGGTGCATTATAGCTAGAATAAGCGTGCACACAGACAGAGCAGCTGCGTAGCAATATGCGAAATTCAAAGCTACCTCATCTGAGGAATCATAGTTTTCAAAATAATTAATAATTTTTCCCAAAAATATTGGCTGAATTATTTTGAGGGTTTCCTGAAAGAAATTAAAAAAAAAAATAAAAAAAAAAGAAGGGAAAAAAGTATTAACAATTTCATATCATACCACACTATCCAAGTTTGTAACCAGGCAAACAAGAGCCAAGTACTGCCACAAGTCACATCCCCCATTATTTTTGTCTTTATTGTGCTCTAAAATGTCAAGCCAATCTTTATCAACACATAATCCAAAAGAAATACGTTCCACGTTAAAATTTAGCTGAATCTTTAAAAAGAACTCTCTCAGTTACCAATAGAAACTTTGATGTTATAAAAATTGCATAAATATGTATTCCACTTCCATTTTTAAAGATAACAGTGTCTCCTTTACACCCATTACATTACACAAGCAAAAAAACCTTTTTCTATGGGGCACCCCACTCTGACACATAAAACACAGCTAAGTCTTACGCAGCAAGTTAATGGCTTTACAAAGCAAGTCAATGGCTTGTAACATCTCAAAAACACTGCACTAAAATCAGCTCTCTGTTCCATATCCATAACCCCACAGTTATGACTCAATTTTTCAGTCTCTACGGGCCTGTAGCTTTGTTTTACTTTTCTGAGAGAGTACATGAACATTACGGATTCTCTGAACAGCCCAGCATGAAGTCACTAGTATGTATCACGCAATTTAAGAGGCCAAGTTTCACACTGCCGTTAGCTAAGAAGTGCGTTGTATGGCATTTTACACCACTTACCTCAATCATTGTGAAAATTCCAAAAACTAAATAGGATTTCCAGTAACAAAGAATAATGGCTTTTGTTAAATGTGGCGTTTTTCCTCTCTTTTTTGCTTTTTGCACCTCTTTATCCCAGTACCTGACAAATAAAACGCAAACATGCTGGAGGACAGAAGTAAAATCGTAAGACAGTTACCTGGAATAAAATACTTTCACACTTACAGCCAGATTGGCATGATCACTTTTACACAACAACAAAAAAAAAAAATGAAAGAAGTTAACATATAGTCATGTTTTCTCATTCACATAAACATGTTGTACTTAGTATTATAGGCCTATTTGCTCTTGTATAATCACAAACATTTCACCACTGTTAACTACTATCAACTTTGACACATTTGCAGATGAGGAACCCTTTCTTTCTTTCTTCTCCTCTCAATTCAGACAGCCATTCACCTTAGTTAAGAGCTTTATTATCATGTGATCTCCTGACTATGGACTAAACTGAGGCAGCATGGAGTATCTTTATCTTCTCATAAGGTCTTCACTTCCCCAGAAAGTTTGTGATGCACAACTCTTTCTCGTGTCTGGCTCTTTCTTTTTTGCGCCACATGCTTCGATGAAAATGAGCAGATATGGCACAAGAGCAGAGGGAAGTGTCTGCAGCAGTTGTGTCACGTTGACACTCCCCATGTCTCTCTGAAAGCAAGGATTACAGCAGCAGAGCGGCAGACCTCTGCGTTACTGCGTGCCTGCCCACGAGTAGGACACAATCTGTTCACATCAAAATCAAAGACAGTAATAACAAGCGTGATTTTAACAAGAAAATATCACAACTTAGGCAGTCTTCTTAAAGCACGCCGTTGTCAGACAGGATACTCACTCCTCTTGCTTCTGGAGGCTAAATATTTTCTGCCAGGCCCTCTGCCCTTGCTAGTTTGAGGGCCGAAATGAGTTGAGGGCTTGAAAGCCAAATTATTTTGCAACAAGGCACACAAGTTTGAAGCATACAGTATGGACAGGAAAACAAAAATTTTTCATTTTTATCCTCTTTTTTTGCTACAAAGATTATAGAGTTATTATCTAAATGCTTCAGAATCAGAATTGCAACTGAATAGATTCTGTGGGGTTTGTTGGCCCAAGAGAAAAGGCTACTTCCTTAGGTAGCTACTTATGAATTATATTCTCTGCTTCTTGGCCAAGTACACTACAGAATTAAAAACTACTCTTTTTTTTTTTTTTGTATGCTTTATTTTCTACCATTTCCTGACTCATGGAAAGTGTGTGCTTTTACTGTAAGAATCACTGGAAAGAGTCCATCTTCCTCCACAGTGAACTCCCTGAACTGCTTCAGGACACATCCGCAGAATCTGGCAAAGCTCTCCAGCTAGAAAGATGTTAAAAGCTGCACTCCTATGAGCTTATCACTGTCCCTCTTTCTTTAGTTAACTCAGCCAGAGCAGGATGATATAAGACCTGGTCATAACCTTTTGGTTTTCGATTCTTTTTTACTTCTTGAGGAATCTCTCATCCCAACCAAACTATTAGGAAAGTTGATCGGCTCTACCTTCAGCATAAAGGCAAGAAATAGCAAGGCCACACTTCCTTAATACATGGGCCATCTTTCATTAGGAGACACCTCTTCCTCTAATTATATTTAACAGAAGATGATTTGAAGACAAAAATCTTCTCTATTGCAAGGTTCAAGTCAATTTACATAAACTGTTATTCTTGGAAGATATTTCACTATTAAAAGAGATAGATCCTGCTTCATGTTCACAGTGACATGAATTGGTACACAGTCCATGAAAGAGTATTTATAACAAAATAAAAACACCTCCTAGACGCAAGCTTTTAGATGTCCAAGGCATTTCATCCACTTTGCCAAAGAGTGGCATATTTTCAACAGACATATATATTTATACACACACATATATAAAGGGTACACAGCTGTCACTTAATTCAGTTTGTGCTCACAACCAACAAAGAATAAAACCTAAAACTTCTTCCCTACTTTTATTTTAAAAGTTTCCATAGCTATTCTACCACAGACCAAAAGACTCACGTTAATTTATTAAGGATTCCTGCAGCAACAGTTGATGAAAAGTCATCTTTTCCAAACATTCTGCAAAGTGTCATATTAATTATAAATGACATAATGGAAATACTCTTAATACATTTTCATTATGTGTAACTTGAAAAATTAAAATGCTTCCATGGTAAACAAGTTCTAAATATTACTCTTAGCTCTTCAGCATTTTTAACAGTAGACTTTGTTCAACTTTACAACAACTTCTTTTAATTTTAGAGTAGGAATAAAACTCTTCCCTTCAACAGCAGAAATACAATGAAAGAGAACAATGATTTTTCTCCTTACCACTGTAATTCCTCTCCAAGCTTCTCTGAGGAATCTTCTGGCAGCACTTTATACATATCATCTTCTTCAAGCTTCCGTTTATGGCCAATAATAAATAAGGGATTCAACCACCTATTTAAATACAAATTAATAATAAACTGATCAGCAGACCAAGAGAGTAGTTTCTCTACATTTTAATTCTTTTACCCCTTTCTTCCCTCCTCTTCTCCTGCGTCACTCAACATCCACACATTTTACTGCACTTTTCTCTTACCTAAGAATTAAGTCACACCCATTTTACAAACAGGAAAGCATTTCCCATTTCCTAAAGCTGTTTATGCCCCATAGCACCTTACTCTCAGGCATCCAGTCAGTCAGCACCTCTTCTTGGCCTTAAGGCAACTGTTTTCTTACAGTGTTTCCTCATATTTAAGGAAAATCAGCATTTGTTTAAATATTTACGAAAGAAACTTAATCCAATTATTAAAATATTGACAGAGTTGTAAATAAAACTGTAATACGTATTAAAAGACTTTTTTGTAACTAGCGTGGCTATTCATTTACATGAGGAAAAAAATAACTGCTGTTCAACTGCCATCTTGACAAAATATTAAAGGTCAGCAATGTAAAGACAATGACTCAAATGTAAAAATGGGTAAATAATAGATTATTACTAGAACTGATCTTAGCCATGTTTGGAAATATGAACAAAAGGCACGCTGTCACAGTGTGTAGGTTCAAAAAAAGGAAAATATTGTCTAACAGCTCAGTTTCCTTAGTGGAAAGATTTTTAAAAGCTCCATATTTTATGAGAGCGATTTGAAAACAAATTGTAATAGTGCTACTGTAGGTTTGTTGGCAAAGGCAATATTTTGTTAGATCAAATAATACTGTCAGGGAAGAGCAAGACTAGCTTTTATGCACCTAGATCCTTCTCCAAGCCTGAAACATAGGTTAACAAGCTCCACACAGTTTCAGCTGTGCTCCACAAAACAGATGTACGGCAGAAAGCACAAAAGCGACTAGGTTGTTCATGAGATGGAGCAAAAGAGAATGAACACGTCTGGAACAGGCATGGCTTAGCGGGAACAGGGAGGGCAGGGAAACTGCTGTTTGCCAGTTAGTTTGTCTCTACTGAATCCACAAAACTCGGTTTCCCGAAGTACAGATTTTGGCTCTCAGGCTTGTTTCCTACAAGTACTTTCTCAGCCGGCCAACGTGATCATAACCAAGAGGTCAGGGATGGACCTGTTTTGGAAAAGATACTTGCACATATGGCAAGATGTTTGTCTGATGTCGATTGCCTGTGAAAGTTCGTAACTGCTGTTTAGTTTTTGATGCTTAATTATTCCCTGACTTCACCAACACAGTTTTTAAAAGAGCACCTGGTGCACTAGGAGAAGCGTATTATTTTCTGGAAGGCCAACATGTGAGAATTCAAAACTGGGATGGTTTACGAGGAGGGCATTTATTTATTCACAACCACAACAGTGGTTATGAATAGTCATCAACTAGCTTTGCATTTCTTGCTCGGGCATGCTCCAATTTAATTTTGTATACACTGGCTTATGAGAAGTTTGTTGATTAAAGAGAGTGGAGGGGCAAGCAGAATGCTCGAAGAGGGGGCTCAGAAAGTTTCTTCAAAGATAGAACTGTTGCAAAAACCTTTTTCAGAGGCTCCATGGCACAACTGCATGTAACAAATGGGATTAATAGTGTTTTTCCTTCACTACTTAGCGTGTTAGCACAGTGTTTGTGTGACTCATTCAAAGATTAAGTCAATACCCTTAGAGTAGCATCTTTGATGCCTAACAGCCCTTTTTAAACTCTTGGAGCGAGTACTGAAGATCTGTATGATACGTGAACTGTTAAGTCCTCTATGTATGTTAAAGGTACAATTAGAAATAGAAAGTACTTGTCAGACAAGTCTGTTCCTTGGACTGTATGGCCAAAGAGCATCAGGGCCCGAACCACTGCCACAACTTCCCTACAGCTCCTGACCAAATGTCTCAAAGATCAATTGCTCCAACCAGCAGAAAAGCTTCCACCTGGTTTGACACAATGAACCTGTTCCACTGAAACATTTCTTCCTCGGCCTCAGTTCTTGCTGCCGACCACAGGTAAAAAGCAGACATGAGGCGGATAACCTCAAGGCCATTCAAACAATTTCTCCCTGCTGGACGAGAGAGGCTCTATTTGCTCCAGGACAGAAAGTTATGGGAAAGATCTGCAGACTTCAGTTGACTCGTGGCCGATACCAAGTGTTCCTCCCCTTACAACATCGGTATTAGCCTACAGTGTACTCCATAAACAACTCACAGGTCTGGGTTCTGACAGAGAAGGACAGAGAACAAGTTATCTTCCCCAACTCCCTTAGCGTAAGAATCAGGATGAGGCAGCCCTTTCAGGAAAACAGAGATACAAATCCTTCTCACATCCATGGAAATGGTTACAAGATTCCACTAGCTACTGCTGCCAAGGTTGGTGAAAACAAAAATCTTTCCAACATTTAACTTGTAACAAGGAGCATAAATAGGACATTTATTACAGAATCACAGGATGGTTGAGGTCAGAAGGGATCTCTGGAGGTCCGCTGGTCCAACCCCCCTGCTCAAGTGGGACAACCTGGACACAGTTGCCCAGGACCATGTCCAGACAGCTTTTAATACCGCCAAGGATGGAGGCTCCACCACCTCCCTGGGCAACCTGTGCCAGTGCTCGGTCACCCTCACAGTGACAAAGTGTGTCCTGATGTTCAGGGGGACCCTCCTGTCTTTCAGTTTGTGCCTGTGGCCTCTGGGCCTGTCACTGGGCACCACTGAGGAGAGCCTGGCTCCCTCCTCTTTGCACCCTCCCTTCAGGTATTTGTATACATTGATGAGCTCCCCCAGAGCCTTCTCTTCTCCACACTGAACAGTTCCAGCTCTCTCAGCCTTTCCTCTTAGGAGAGATGCTGCTGTGCCTTCGTCATCTTTGTGGCCTTTTGTTGGACTCTCTCCAGTATGTCCATGTCTCTCTTGTACTGGGGAGCCCAGAACTGGACACAGTGCTCCAGGTGTGGCCTTACCAGTGCTGAATAGTGCTGTCCGTTATTGGCACGTAGCAGAATTCACAGAGGAAGACACTTTAAAAATACACTTAAATATACACTTCTAAAAAAACAAAACAATGCTCTTAATGTTACCCTGCAGAACACTATTCCTTTACTTAACACTTTTCAAAACATGCTGAAAAAACACATCCAGGCCACAGGAAGAACAATACTTCTGTTGAGGGCGACTGCTCTACACTAGGCTCAACACTAGAGCCAACAGCAGCTCAAAGCGTTGACAACAACCGTAGTGTAGCCCACTTGCAAAGTAACCAGATGAAAAATAACTGCCTCAAGTCTACAGGATTGCTAGAGTGATCTAGCTTATCCTTCAGCCTTAAGCTCTCTAAAAAACATACTGATGATACACCCACCGCCACTGAGTTCTTATGGTTTGTAGCAAATCCCTTCTGTCCCCTCATCTACACAGCAATCAGCAATCAAGTACTGTACGAACTACGAAACTGAATTTCCAAATTAAGTAGCAGATGGAGATAATAATGCAGGGTAAAAACTACCAGAAGTCTCAAAGTTTTCAGACTATTAGTTCCAGCAAGCACAAATTCAGGGCTTCTCACATTTTTCCATTCGTTAAAACCATAATTTTGAAAACACTACTATCTTGCACTACAACCTCTATTTTAACATTAAAGAAGGCAAGGAAAATCAAACCAGAGTATGCAGAAAGCTGTGGTAATTCGTTTTGTGACTCATTTATTATAATGGACAACATGGCATAGACTCCACACCAAGTCTACATATTTCTGTAGGGTTAGGGGAAAAAAAGGCATAAAGAAAAATAAAAAAAATCACCCATTGTTGAGCTTTCTCACTACCCTCCCCCAAAATATTGATCTTCAATAGCTACTGCTATGGAGGTCTTAAGAGGACAAAACCTTTTAACAGCGTGTTGCGTTACTGTGGGCTATACTTGAAGACCTTTTGAAGGAGGTTAAAAATTTTTCTTTTCAAATTACACTTAGACTTTGAAGAGCTTTTAGCCCAAGAATGACGTCTTCTATTTGTCCACTGCAAATTCTCAGTACGGCAAGAACAGTTCAAGTTTCACCATCTCACTGATGTGTCCTGAACGTCATGCTGGAAGGTCTGCTTTCAGACAGAAGACTTGGCAGGTGTTCATATTCAGTCATTAAAGTAAAAATTTCCACCAGGATCCCACGTGCAGATTACGCCCCGTGGAATTCTCCTCACTTAGAGCAGAATTGAGACCAACCTACTGCACACAGCCTGCTGTTACTCGAGTCACACACTCCTAACAAGCAAACGAACCAGGCCCTTCTATTGCCCGAAGGCCCAGTTAAAATAGAGGCTGCTGTAAGAGGACTTTTAGAGGAAGCTGGCAAATAAGGCAATGGCCTACAAAAAGAACATCCCTGAAACCTCAATTTAGCCGTAAAGAAAGACTGCTCGTTAGAGCGGTATGTCTTTTGTCCAAACAGAGATCAGCTAACACTGATCTCTTCATAGGGGGATAAAAAAAAAAGCCCATAGAAAATTAGAATTTGTTATGAACACAGACACTGTGAAAGCTGCATTATGCTTTAATAAAAAAGCTAAAATAAACAAAAATTACGATGACCTAGAGAAATGGAGGGAATACATAGACAGTGAGGCAAACTACTACTCATATCCCAAGGATGGGCATAAAATGGACTCGCTACCAGTCTATTGCCTGAAGAAAGAGAGAAGTGACACGGTGGGGAGGAAAGACTCGCACCTCAGTCCTACATTTCTGTATTTCCTTCTGATGAAGCTGTTCAGTAAAAATAGGACCCCTTAGTCATCATCTTCTCCTTCCCCAGGTACCTTCCTGTTTGCTAAGAATTTTGAATAATTATTTGGTTCTTACACATCACCTCATTTTACTAACTCAAGACACGGGGTTCACAGGATGCCTTTCAAAGAGCTTCGCCCAAATTTTTGCTAGCAAGAACTACACATAAAAATGTGAGTATCTGGAAGAATCCTGAGTACCTTCTGTTCTGCTGGGAATGCCTCTGTTCTATCAAGGTGATCAAAGACATCAGTCTGGAAAGAAGCCCAGAATTAGTCCCTGTTAGTGCCAGAATACTGATGTCACTAGGAATAAGATTAAAAAATAAATTAAAAAAAAATCACTCTGTAACATGGTGCAAACCCAAGAGATAGTCAACTGCAAAACAGTAACTCACTGCTCTGACCCCAAAAAAGCTTTCCACCTCTACAGCAGTACCTTGGGCACTGATAAAAAAAAGAAAGTGATTCATTTCTGAACACAGCAGATACACAAAGACTACAAACTAAACATTCACTTCCTGCGTTTCCCTACTCCTGGGCCCTGACATTACACACCCTGCAACATTACAACACAGTCAACCAGCCACAATTTACTCGGTTGTTCAGGAAAGCACAATTTTTACCAGCCGTAATTAGAGCAACTCCACCAGGATTCTGGAAAGCCTCTAAGGTCTGCAGAAAAAGCTAAGAAACAGTGTTTTCTTACCATCGTAAGAGAAGTGAGACCTCAAGGGGAGGTCTCAAGCCACCCCCTTCTTCATGGGGACGGTGTGTAAGAAAATCAGGCCCTGCATTCTGAAAGGCTGGATCATTATGCAATCAGAATACTCACGCTACTCTGTTTCATACATGGAATATGATTTCCTAAATGAGAAAGCTTTTAAATTAGGTTTGCTAGCATCCCAAAAGAATTTCCTTTCAGCCACAGAAGAAATACATCATAGACAGGTAGATTAAACTACTAGCAGTATGCAGCTCAACCAGTTCATTAACCCAGGGATGGGACCTGCTGTGCCTCTGGATTTATACCATGTCCTGCTTGCAAACGCTCAAAAAAAGTACCATTCTCACACTGCAGAGAAGGCTTGCAGAGCTGTCCAGAAACCCATGCGTATATGGGTTCTTCATGAACTAAGAAAGTTTGTCACAAAACATCAGCCAAGAAGCATTTGCAATTATATTACAGAGCTGACACAAATAAAAATGTCCCATGACCAAAGGATGTGTCTGTCAGGGCCCTGGGCGCACCCACAGGCTTCAATTGCCCTCATCAGCCCCCCAAGAGTTACACCATAGTCTGTTATGAACATATTACGGTACCTTCCTCTACACAAGTGCAAAACTTTATTCTCACCAGTTTCACAAAAGCCCTCACTTTATCACTGGCCAAGTCAGAAAAATCAGACTATATGGACTACTTTTCTAACTGGAAAAATTTTTTCTTTTTGTCCTTCTTTATTTGTAATTATAGGCAGAAGTTTAACTTCAGGATAATTTTACAGCACCCAGTCAAAGCCACATCCTGTATATTCTCGTCAACTAATTCCTTCAGGAGGTGGTTTATGAACTGCATTTTCCCCATTCCTCTTAAGCCTATTTGTGCATTACATTACAAGCATCATCTGTTTACACTCAGTGTCCAGTTATTTTTCAACAGTCGCACAGGAGAGTCTTTGTTTACTCAAATTCTTCCATAGCACTACGATTTCACCTCCTTGAGCAGCTTGGAAGCACTACTTCAACTACTAAGCTGCAAAAGAACATGTGTTTCTTTCTCTTTAATCACCTACTTTGGAGCTGTTTTTTCTGTAAAATACACGGGGTTTCCTCACGGGACTCTTTGATTATGAATCCACGTTGTTTATCCTCCGTGGTCTACCTCAGATGTCTACCTGCTTCGTTGTACTGTCCATTACCCGCCTTCATGACTTGAAGTTCTACACCAGCAGCACAAACCCAACACTGCTATGTGCTTGCTCCCACTCCAGAGGAGCACTGTTTAGATGGGATGTACAGACAGAAGGACACACACAGACAGTCTCCAGTGTTATTTTGCAAGAATTCAGAAATATCACCACAATGGTTTGTAGTCATCATGTGATTTTCATTTTTTTTTAACCTATCTCTATTTCTCATGCTCACCCATTCTCTCCAGTAAGGTGCCTTTTCCCACTTTCCCATACCAAGGCAATCATCTACAGTTAATAAAGTAAACAGAGTAAGTTCTGGTATTTCTTCAGATGCTTTTCAACTGGTGTTTTGGTTGCAACTTCCCTCCCCGGCTTACTGCAGCTTAAACAGTAGATTTTCTCATTACTTACAGTAGGAAAAAATAGGAATACAATGAAATTACTTCAAAGCCATATTAACTCAAAAACGCCCTTCAGGCTTCCAGTTCCAATGCCAGACTGTATTAACCTTTGATACTCAGCTTCATCTTATCTTCCACGCTGTTGCTTTTTCTCAGCACAGTGTAAGCAGCTAAGTTGCTGCACATCCACTTTCTGATGCTAACTCACTCAATTGGTATTTGATTGCACTTATTGCGGGCTATTTTCACTGGTATGAAGTATCTGATTACTCTAACATACTTCCTGATATTCCAGATGGCAAGGAGAAGTACAAACAGGGAGAGAGGGGAAGAAAAAGCATACTGCGGCTAATATTTTCTGCAGAGCCTGGAAGCAGGGAACGGAGGACCGGCATCACCTGTACCTGTGGCATTCCAAAGACTGTTACTAAAATACTGATTCCAAACCTAGCATCCACATGCCATGAAGAATATCCAAAATACCAGATTTGATGCAAAGGTCTGAAGATTATGCCTTATAACAATAAATTTTAGTACAAGCTATTTATTGAAGTAGGCCCTAAGTAGCTATATAGAGCTAAGGGAAGAGTGTTCTTTGATTTTGCAGAAAAGAATTGGTCATCCAAACAAGTTTCTAATCTCAGGTTAGATAACTACTGAAACAACTTAGTTGGATTAGACAGTTTCTTCATCACTTGAAAAATGCATCTAAAAACTGTGTTATAGCTCACACACGTTTAACAGAAAAAAGCAACCAAAAAAAAAAAAAAGGCTCAAACCCTGAAACCAAAGTTACGCAGAAAGTCTAGTTGAGCATAATGGCCCCTGATTTCAATTTCCAAAAGAAAATGCAAATGCTCAAACCTAATGGTAGCAATTTCTGTATTGACATCCTTTCTGGCAAGTAATGGAAACAGGAAGAATTAAAATCACCTGTGAGTTCACACTGCTATTACAAGTGGTTGGGTGCCAGGGATACAAAAAAAATAGATGATTGGTCTTTTTAACCTTCCACTCCCAAAATCTAATTGTGTTACCTCCCTCTTCCATTCTACTTAAGGCCTTGAAGAATCTTCTAGAAGTAGGGGGAAAAAATTGATTTTTGGAAAAAAAGAAAAATATAACTGAACAACATAATCCTAATTTTAAAGTTTTGCAGGAATTATAAGAGGGACTTTTTCTCTCATACATGATACAGCATGCTTTACATAGGGCATTCCAAAGGCATATAGCCTCAGTGTTTTGTTATACTCAAACAGTTCATTTAATTGCATATCTAAGCAGATATTTACTGTCGATAGCAAATGTTAACATTCCGATAGTTTATGTACACTTGCTGTAGCCGAGATAATCTATTTAGCACTCTTTACCCACATATTTTAACTTCAGTAGCTCATAAATGATTATTTTCAAACAATATATTCTTCTGCGTAATACAGCTATGAAACAAGCAAAGCTTACAAACGAATGCAGTAGTTCCAGAGACTGAGTGATTCAAATTTGACTACAGGATATTAAATATCCAATAAATGAACAAACAAGGCATTATCTTTAAAAAAAGTTGTATGCGTGATCCTCGGTCTTCTTTTAATCAGGAGGAAAAAAGAAGCAAGTGTAATTTCATTCTTTGGCTATTGAAAATGTGTTTTCTGTTTATCTATACTGAAGATGCTTACGTGTTTCTTTAGAGTTTCTTACAGTACCACAATTGTCCTGCACCAGTAAGTCAATAAATGAACTAAAAATTAGCTACCTCAGAGATCTTTATAAAGTGGGATCCGTTAGGAGCCATCACCATCACCAATTTCAGGCATTGCCAGTGGGAATTCACTAGATATCAGGCAAGATTCCAGGCAAAGCACAAAGCCTGATGCTGCTTGGTATTTTCATTTGTTACCTGAAGTAAACATAAAATCCTCACAGGCAAATCTATTCACTGACACAGTAAGGAACATGGATCAGCTGTAACAGTGGCAACCGCTGGACTCTGGCTGGAACTTCCAAGAAAGGCGATGAATTCTTTGCCTAACTTCTTTCAATGCAAGGCAAGATCTGCTTTTGAAGAGAGCCAAGTCACAGGACTAAAATGCAGTTGACACTCAGAAGTCCAACTAAATCAGTCAGTGGCCCTTCCAATTCTAAGCTATGGGATGAGAGGAGGACATTAAGGAAAGCACGTAGTTTATTCACTCTGCTACGAGAGAGTTGCGTGACATGCAGCTACATACATAGATACATAAACCGATTGTTTATTCCTTGGAATCATAACTGTGCGGATGCCCTGGAGCAAGTTTTCAGTTCATGTTTTAATGCTGTTATTGTAATGGCAATTGCCACATGTTAAGTGATGATGTAAAAAGGCAACCAGCCATAGGATGCTGAGAGTGTCCAGTGCTCCAAAGGAGCCGACAACCTGTCATAGGCACAGCAAGTCTCAAGTAATTACTATTATTATTAAATTATACATATATGAAATTCAGTAAGACTTTAATTTCTTTTACTTCTCTGAACAAAAACACCGGAAACCCTTTCAAGGATGTTCCGGCTTGCCCTCCCTCTCATGTTATTAACGGGCCAAAAGTTATCCGGTCTTTTAAAAATTCAATCATAGCACATGTTTTGTAACTTTCCACTGAAAGGGATTCGATGCCTGAACAACAGAGTGCATAAAAATTCAACTGCTGTATGGCTAGAACATCTTTGATAAACCAAGGGAGCAAATGCTGTAAGCAAATAAAAATACACCTGCTACTTAATGAACGTGCAAGGTCAAAGATGGGTTAATAGTGAGAAAAGAGAAATACTCTTACTGTGTATAGTTATTAATTTAATAATCCCCAGAGCAGAAAAAAAAAAAAAAAAAAAAGATGTGAAAAGTGCTATTCTCAACTGCATAAAGTATGGAGTATAAGGCTTTTTAAACTCAAGGCACTTTCTACAGTGGAACAGCTGTTTAAACATGAAAAACACTGGACTGAATTATCTCTTTCTTGGACCTACCTAAAAAAGAAAGCAAATCCTCCTATCCATCCTTCAAAGCCCTCATTCTCACCAGCACGCTGAGCCAGCAACAACAAAAAAAAGCCAACAACAAAATACAGATGAAGTAAATCAGAAATATACTTGAGCACCGCTAACTGTGGAACTGAACTACCAGCCAGAGCCTAAAGACGTCTGGTGAGCATGGGAACTTCTGACTCTGAAGGTCAGTAGTTACAGCAATATCTGGACCACTGAGAACAACAATTTGGGCTTTGATAATCCTGTGTGAACAGAGAAAATTCAGCGAGAGATATGGAAAACAAGAATATTTTGCAACTGCCCTGGTCTTCATACTTCTGTCATAAATAGTTTTTTATTCTTGTAACATCCAGATTAACATTACACAATGGATGCATTATAAAAATAACAACATTCACACACAATCCAGATGCTCCTCTTTCCCATGAATGTACTGTTAGGGCATTTAATATTCATCAAGCTCATACTTGTCAAAATCAGAACCCAAAAGCAAGAAGACAAGCTTTGAACAATGGGAGAAGAATGTATCTTCAGCCTACACACTCATTACCTTAGTTTTATAATTCAATGAAAACATGACTTCTTTTCTCCTGTGAGTTTGATCCTGTTTCTGCCAGGCAATAATTTTAGCTTTTTTTCTGCACCACTGGCAACAAATGAGAGGGTGCTTCCTTACAATGGCAAAATTACACTTTTGGAGCAAGATATAAAAACAATAAAAATAAGAAGGACCCTTGCCCAGCTACCTGCAATGCCCTACTTTCTACCCTCACTGACAACAAGCAGCCAACACATGGGAGTCGGAGAGCAGAGCAGGCACGTTTGAGCAGCTGCATGGTGGTGGTTGCCCCTACTCCCAGGATGGCCCTCCACAAGCGCTGTTTTTCCAGTTCTCCAGCTGAAAACATCTCAGAACATCCTGCGTGAGACAGCAGTTAAAATGAAGCAGTGCCGAAGCAGTACCTGCACAGCTGTCTGTCAGACGCTATACGCTTTGCAGAAAGGAAGAACAATTCTTAAAGCTACCCTTAAAGTTAGCCTTATAGCCAATGAAGGGTGTTTTAATACTTCATTGATTTTATGTGAAACGGTATTAACTTGCAGAAAAGTGACAGCCCCTGCTTATTCAGTTTAAGGCACGGCAGACATCATTTCAGCTGAGATTTTCGCTAAGAAAATACTAATGCTCTCTGACTAGTAAATAACAAGGATATACTGGTATTTCTCATGATCACATGCAGCACAGACACGAGAAAAGACTTCAAAAGGGTATTTCCACTGCTGTGAATTATGCTGCTATGAAAGCCTGAAAAACAGTACGTAGGGCAACTTTAAACCTTTCCTCATAGCACAAGCCCTGCAGTTGTACACTACCACCTAACTGCAAAGCACGATGTCCCAATCGATCTCTGGACTTTTAGCAGGCCTGTCATCCCACAAGCAGACTTCCACCTACTCTTCCCTTTGCACGATGAGAACCTACAAACATGTCTGGGGTAAAAGGAACCTTTCAGGTGCTTGCCTAAAACTTGGGAAATTTAGGGTACTTTGTTGTTGTTGTTGAACGCTTCACTGCAATACATGGAGATTGATACAAAAGGCCTAAAAAAAGGATGATAGAAGCAGTCAGAAAACTAGCTACGAGCAGTGCACACTTCCTTTATCACATCTAGCTGGGTTGGTTTTGGCAGAACTACCAGTACCACCACAAGATCCCAGCAAGGGAAAGGGAACAGACCAGAAGCAGCCCTGGAATGCTACATGGCCAACCAAGGTTCACCCCATTCTGTCTGGATTTCCTAACAAAGCTGTTTCCAACACGGGCACCCCTGCTGTCAAAGAAGAAATTGCAAGTCAAAATACTGAACACAGGGAGTTCTGCGCAAGCATGCAACCCCCTTGTTCCTTTTTTTCTTTCTTCTTTTTGCACAGAGTACCTCTGAGAACACATCCCCGACTGAAAATTTGTTTAGCTAAAATTTGTCAGAGCTTTTAAAAATCCTCCTACCTTCCGAAAGAGACTCTGGCACCTGCTCACAGCTGCTTATAGGATCAAAGAGTTTTTTACTTGTGTTTCAGAGGCTTCCAAAAAAAGAGCCTCACGTGCCATACCCTCTCTTCCTTCCCCCTTCCTCCACCACGCAACGCAGTGTGCGCGCCCTGGCTCAGGCTACTGCAGGCGAAACAGGATAAGCCGTACCCCCGTCACTGCTCTCTTCCGAAGAGGATCTGCTAAAACAGACAAACTTGATGCTCCCCCATTTCACTTTGCACATCTTTTCCGATTACATTTCAAAGCAACTGAACTGTTGAGCTCTAATTCCTCACTGCTTTGAGCAGTTATACATACCCACACCACGGTCCCGGCTGATGAGAAAACAGGCACTGACTTTGCACTAGTAGTCACCTGGTCCCATAAAAGTTTGTGGCGACGCAGTAACACCCCCTGCCCTCGCTCTGTGACACCCTAAGCCCCCCCAGAGCCAAGGCAGCCGGCTGCAGCTGGCGGGTGGAGGAGAGCAGCCCGGCCACCTCGTACTCCCGGAAACTCCCCCGCAGCTATGCGGCTCAGAAACCGCCTCTCATTGCGGGAGAGGGAAAGCCCCACGCCGACAGAGGGATTAGCAAGCCTCGCCGAGATGAGCAATACCTGGCCGCGATCCGTTATGCAAGCGGGGAAGCAGAACCGCGCCAGGGAGCAGCCCCGGTGCCGGGCCGGGCCGGGACGCCCGGGCCAGGAGGCGGAGGACGCTCCCGCCCTCCCCGCAGCTACCGAGGGAGTCACACACGTGCTCGAAGGGGGCGACGGGGCCGTGCTCGCTGCCGCCCGCCCGGCCGAGGGCTGCCGTGCCCGGGGCGGGCAGGCCCCCGGCGGGGCTGGCCCCAGACTGCGGCCCGGGATCGCGGCCCGGCGCGGGCTGCCGGCTTCACCTCAGGAGACCTCGTCCCGCCGCGCTCCCCGCAGCCACCTGCCTGCGAGGGGCTGCCGCGGCCGGCAGGGCTGACCCGCCGGGCCCGCGGGGGCGGGCGGCAGGTCGGGGCCGAGCCGCGGCTGCAGAGTCACCGCCGGCAGCCGACGGAGCAGCGCGGGTCGCCGCCTCCCATCCCCCCTCCCGCCCGCCGCCGGTGTGCCCGGACCCTCCCGGGAGCCGCGCCGGAGTGCGAGCCGGGCGGCACTCAGCCGGGGCTCAGCATCCCCCCGCCGCCGGCCGGGCCCCGCAGCCGAGCGGCCAGGCGAGGCGAGGCGAGCGGCGCTCAGCCCCGGCGCGGCGCCTTCCCCGCCGGCGGGCGCCCCGGGGCCGCACCTCGCGGCGCCGCTGCCCTCCCCCCTCTCCCTCCCCCTGCCCTCGCCCGGGCGCTCACCAGAAGAAGAGCCGGGAGCAGAGGTTGGCATCCCGCAGCGGGTTGGGCTTCTCCTCGCGGGGCACCGCTTCCATGCCGCCCGCCGCGCCGCGCCGACCCGCCCGCCCGGCGGCGGCAGGGCGCAGGACCAAGACGCGACTTCCCACCGCGGCAGCCGCCGCCGCTTTGCCGCCGGCCAGCGCTGTTTCCGGGAGAGCCGGCACCCCCCGCCTCGTCCCTCCCTCCCGCCGCAGGACGCCTCCTGCCGGCCTGGCTTCCCCGCGGCGCCCGTCCCAGCGCGGAGGCTGAGGCGCCGGGTAGCCCCGGAGGCCGCGCTGGGGCGGGAGCCGCCCCGCTGCCGCGCCTCCCCCGGGAGGGCGGAGGGCCGCCCCGCGGCGCCGCCGGGCTCCCCGCGGGAGGGAAGCGGGGCCGCCCCGCTGCTGGGGGGAGCAGGCGCCCCTTCGCCCGGCGGCCGTCGGCCACCTCAGCGCGGCCCGAGCCTTGCTCCGCTCTCCCCCGCCCCGCTCCCTCGCCTTGCTGATGGAAAGCATCTCCTCAGCGCACGCAGCACCAAGTCAGGGGCGAGCCCAGCGTGATGGGACCAAACCCCGCCAAAAACGCTTGCCTTCACCTCTCCTTTCTAGATGTTGCGGATATTTCTGTTTAAAAAAAAAAGACTTCTCGTCGTCTTTCCAACTTGGGCACGGGACCTGAAATAAGGGTCTGTATTCAGGGTGGTGGCTGCTGTGGCGCCCAGGGAGCCGGAGATGAGCCAGAGACGGGTCTGAGTCCACAGACCCTCGGTGCGATCTGTAGCTCAGGGTAGCGATGTTTAGGAGACTTTGGTGGTGCAAAGTGAAGTAGTTATTTAATTCCAGGAGATGGTGCGTTACAGAAAGCCTTGAAGCAATTCTCAAAAGTTCGGCAAGTGGTCACCATACTCCTCTCCAGTACTGTCCTGTGGCCTGCCATGGGGAGTATGACCAAAAGGAGTAGAGGAAACTGCAAGAGGCCTAAGAAAACAGGAAAGTGGGACATGTATCTGAAGTAATCAAAGAACTATTCATCTCCATGAAAAAATAATTAGCAGAATGGGTCCCTGCCATGCTGTTATTTCTCTGCAGTTTCAGAATCACAGGATGGTTGAGGTCAGAAGGGATCTCTGGAGGTCCGCTGGTCCAACCCCCCTGCTCAAGTGGGACAACCTGGACACAGTTGCCCAGGACCATGTCCAGACAGTTTTTAATACCGCCAAGGATGGAGGCTCCACCACCTCCCTGGGCAACCTGTGCCAGTGCTCGGTCACCCTCACAGTGACAAAGTGTGTCCTGATGTTCAGGGGGACCCTCCTGTCTTTCAGTTTGTGCCTGTGGCCTCTGGGCCTGTCACTGGGCACCACTGAGGAGAGCCTGGCTCCCTCCTCTTTGCACCCTCCCTTCAGGTATTTGTATACATTGATGAGCTCCCCCAGAGCCTTCTCTTCTCCACACTGAACAGTTCCAGCTCTCTCAGCCTTTCCTCTTAGGAGAGATGCTGCTGTGCCTTCGTCATCTTTGTGGCCTTTTGTTGGACTCTCTCCAGTATGTCCATGTCTCTCTTGTACTGGGGAGCCCAGAACTGGACACAGTGCTCCAGGTGTGGCCTTACCAGTGCTGAGCAGAGGGGAAGGATCACCTGCCAACAACACTCCTTCTAATGCAGCCCAGGATAGCATTATTTGCCACAAGGGCACATCGCTGGCTCATGTTCAACTTGGTATCCACCAGGACCCCCAGGTCTTCTTCTGCCAAGCTTCTTTCCAGCTGCTTGGCCCCCGGCCTGTACTGGTGCATGCAGTTGTTCCTCCCCAGGTGCAGGGCTTTGCACTTCTTGTTGAACTTCATGAGGTTCTTGCCAGCCCATTTCTCCAGCTCGTTGAGGTCCCTCTCGATGGCAGCA